>NC_069361.1:13333333-13636363 GCF_021730395.1 Mercenaria mercenaria | reverse complement strand
GATATTTTGTTTAGCTCGATGAGATTTTTTAATCCCGCCAACTTACCTGTACTGTTTTTACACCTGGTTTCGTCGATATCACAGCTTGTCAAAAATATCCGTATTTTTTGTAATGTGTGAAAATCAACCTATTGTTGTCCGGCGATGTATTAATCATATTCAAGATAGTTTATGCGTTTGTTTTGTTTGTTATTTAATCTTTAATCCAATTTAAATGTCAGCAAGTTTGCATTTAATTCCCAATAATTACTCTTTTAAAACACCATGCAAGCAGGAAAGCTGTTTTCCGATGTAACAACTAATTTGGATGAGATATTTTCTGTTTGACGGAGTAAAAATCTGCCATTTAGGATATTGAGTAACAATATGCGTATTTAACTGGCAAATTTTCGCTATCGAAGCACTGTCAAAATGACTACTCAACTAGGAACATTACCGCTGCATTCAGGCTTGTTAAGGGAAGGAATAAATATGCTAATGTTCAAATGCATATTTTGAAAAAATAAAAAGTTGTATGTATGTATTTAATTAAGATGTTTTATTTGTAAATAAAATTAAAACTGTATTTATATTTTATGTTATTTTGAAAAAGCATTGGATATAATGACAATATAGACGTCTGACACAAGTACAAAGTAGTCCCAGATAGTCAATATCGTTACGTCGAACTTCGGATACGTCGATGCAATTTTTTCAGTCCCTTGAATATCGAGGTATCGGTATTCGACTGTAATAATAACAATAAAAAATAATAGTATAATAAAAGTATGAATGCAGAAAAACAAATGTGTGCAGGAAAATATCTTGGACAAATATGTAAGGAACAAGATGTGTTTAAAAATCACGTATGCCCCCTATGACGGCCTCCCGAGATCACTTTGGCTCTTGTCCTTTAACCAACTGACCACAAGAAAACAATAGAAGCTATCTACTGACCACAAGTAATCATCCACAGAAGTTTGACGCCTATAGACCAACACATTCTTCAGTTATCAATAGGAATCCTATGGTCGACAGATAGACAGAAAGGCTTTGACACAAACACTAGCGTTCTTCAGTAATAGGTGAAAACCAATTTCAAGGACAAGGTCACCATGACCTTTGAACAACCGACTTCAATATTTAAAGGGGTCATCTGCCAATCAAGTTGGAAATTCGTGTGCCGAAGCGTTCTTCGATTATCGTTTTCAGTCTCAAGGTAATTGTGACATTGACTTATGACCTACTACACCTCCCAAAACAATAGGGGTCTTCTACTGTCCACAGGCAATTATCCAATTATCCTATAACGTTTGACGACTGTAGGCCAAAACATTCTTCAGACATTGAGCGGACACCGTTTTCAGTCTCAATGTCACTGTGACCCTCTGCCCCAAAACAATAGGGCTTCTAATCTTAAATGACCACACACAATCATTCTATGAAGTTTGACGTCTCTAGAGAAAAGTGTTCTTCAGTCATACTCGAAAACCGTTTTCAGTCTCAAGGTCACTGTGAACTTGACCTTTGACGTACTGACCTTTAAAACAACAGAAATCATTTACTGGCAATCATCCTATGAAGTTTGTCGCCTGTAGGTCAAAGCACTCTTCAGTTAGCGATTGGAAACCTTTTTCAGTCTCAAAGTCGCTGTGACAACCATCTTTGACCAACTGACCTCCAAAGCTATAGGGCTACATAACTGACTACACGCAATCATCATATTATAAGTGTGGCGCCTGTAGGGCAAAGCCTTTTTCAGTTATCAATCGGAAACCGTATTCACCTTTGACCAATCGATACAAAAAACAATAGGGTACATTTGCTGACCATACGCAATCTTCTTATGAAGCTTGACGACTGTAGACCAACGTGTTCGGCAACCGTTTTAGTCTCAAGGTCACTTGATCTTTGACATACTGACTCCAAAAACAATAGGAGTTTTTTTTACACATCCCAGGCAGTCATTCTATCAAAGCGAAGATTATAAGCCAAAGCGTTCTTTAGTTATCGATTCGAAACCATTTTCGGTCTCACGAACACCGTGACCTTAACCTTTGATCTACTGACCTCCAAAACAATAGGGCTCTTTAACTGACCACAGTAAATCATCCTATGAAATTCTTCTTTATAGCTTTATATTGGCTGATTTACTGCGTAATACAATGTCGATGACAAGAAATTCTGCAAATATCATAAGAACCAGTTAACCAGGTATATGATAAAAGGGTCATTATATCTCTGGTATTATCTAAACAACTTGTTCAAACGTATGAACATATACTCATGCAAACTGGCATTTGATATGTAAAAAATGTAAATAAATATATATATCATATACTATTTTGAAATGTCCTCTATCTGTTGTAATAACCTGCTGACATTAAATTGAGCTATATTCCAGTCTATTCTTATCAGTGCTGGGAGCACAAGTTACGTACATGACGGTATATAACAAGCACGCTTAGAGAAACCACGGCGTCATTTTTAGATAACTTGGAGATGTTTACCACTAGTTGTCAGCTCTAAATATGTTTCGAGGTAAGATATGCTAACTTTGCCTTAATTTGATTGTTTTAGTTTGAGGCTAGTTTAATTACACTAAATTGAAAGACAATGCACAAACTACTTAGAACTTTTTCCTGTTATGATATTTGCATATAATCTGTAATTATGTAAAAAAGGAAAACTCGAAAAGTAAATTGTACAGTCTCGCGCCTACAGTTTTTTTTAGTGAAATTGAGATTAATGATAAATTATGATTTCAGGATTTTTATGTTTGGCTGTTGTGATACTTGTGGTTACAAGGAGCATTGGTGTGTTTTATTATTGAATATATAAATCATTGAATATGTTTACCAAGTGAAATTGCAAACTCTTTCATAGGACTATTTGCACATGTTTGTTTTGTTCAATATCCATTATCTTCATTTGGTTCTTGTTAGCCTATATTTTTATACTGTGGAAAATGTCTAACAGACGTTGCCTTTAACTCATTGCTCTGTTTTAATCTTCCCCGTACAAATTGTTTTGGAGATAACATATGCAATCCAAATGTATGATTTATCTCATATATTAGTGAAAACTAATATACATTTAAACTGCACAAAATCACTTATCTTCTGTAACTGAATAACGTAATTCTTTAAAAATATTTTATTTTAGGCTAACGCTATTCATTCTGTGACAAAATTAATAAAACGAACCACTTGTTAAATTTATCGTCATTTGAGACAAATTCCGAAACGTTACAATTATCTTTTTGTGAGACCATATCTCCGACCTGATAAAAACACACCGATTTTACATTCCATTTTAAAGATACAACATTTGTAAAAAGTGGAACGATGTACTTATGACTACAGTTCCAAATGCCATGTAGGATTAAAATGATAGCACGCACGCATGATTGTTATTCATGAAATATATGTCTTTATTACCTCACGTGAAAACCAGTCTTTTGAAATGAAATTCGTTCGGTTATATAAAACTGATATAACGAATATCAATAAATTGCATTGTATTTAATGTTGTAATTGATAAGAATTAAATGGTGCATTTGGAATGACATGCTAGAGAGCATATCTATTTGTACATTGTACATGTTTTAGACCTTTCGATATTGTTTTCGACCATTTTATGTATTTCGATTCACACTCGATATATTTTCGTATAAATCCATTACAAGGGTGATAGATATTTTCAAAAAATGCTTTTGTATGAAGTTGTTGAAATGCACCTTTAAAACAAAAACGCAGTACCTATTCATCTCTTTACAGATTCCCTTGAGTGTTTTTCTTGTTCTGGTGTTTCTGATCTTGAAACTTGTCTCAATATTTCACAATGTAGCAGTGGTCAGGTATTTCATGATGTTAAAAAATGTCTGATAATATCAGAAAAGCCTAATGGTCCAACTTTCCCCCTATATTCGATGGCTTTACCCACGTGCCTTTTATGTTTGACATAATGCCCAGAGGTTCCTTTACGGTCTTCCTACACCGTTCAGACTGGAAATGTGTCATTTGACCTTATTACTTAACACCAAACAGTCAAGGCGTGCGAAAGCTACTATCAGTTAGCATGTTTTAAAAAATACAATTCTGTGAAATTGGTACTGGGAACACTTGCTTGTGCTGGCCCTCCCCCCATATATCGTGCGTGTCATAAACCGGGTACCAAAATTAATACGCTTACGATTAATTTAAACTGTATCATCATTTCCTATGATAAAAGTCCAATTTTTATTACATTTACATTACCCGATTTCGATATGCACAGTAAACTGTATCATCACTTCCTATGATAAAAGTCCAATTTTGGTACCCGATTTCGATTTGCACAGTACAGAGCAGGGATCTATTCGCAGAGAAGTGTTCCATACAAGTAAAATTGATCGATTTATGATAGTTATCAATGTCTCGCCGGAACCCGAATGTCATTTGCCGGGACAGGTGTCATTTGACAGAATAGTTACAGACCCGTCGATTGATACAAGGTATTCATAGGTAGGTGCTAATTTGACCCTTATCATGCTGGACACGACTGTTTCTGCCTTTGCGACCAGTGTAGATCATGATCAAACTGCACATCCGTGCAGTCTGATCATGATCTGCACTGTTCGCCATTCAGTCAGTATCTTTTTGGTAAGCACCCCTTTTAACAAGTAATGGTACTGTCCAAATTGAAAGATGGACAAGTTCATTATAGAAATTTAGCAGGGTAAGGGTTAAAAGTTAAATCGACTATTGTTTCCTAGCGTCAATTTTACAGATGCCGATCTTTCCTTAAAACGAGCACTGATGGTAAAAAATGCATTTTAAAACATGCTGAAACTGTAACAAAACTCGTTTTATGACCGTTCCCTATGCTCAGTACGTGCTATACTGTTAAAAATATTGGCAAACAGTTGACAGGGGCGGAGGAAGGTGTGTGTGTAGTGGAGATGGCCCTCCGTGCATTCTTTCATCACGGGCGAGCACTTTGGTAGAACCACCGACCTTCCGTAAGCCAGATAGATGGCTTCCTTACATGAAGAATTCAACGCCCCGAGTGAGGCTCGAACCCACATTGGTGGGGATTTCCTACGTAAAACTGGATTAATGACAAATGTAATCAGATACCCGTTGTACCTTATTGTATAGTAATGAAATATTTTACGAAAGATATGTAATGGTACACTACAACTAATAATCTAAACCGGAATTCAGTGTTGTTATGCGTCTTTGAAACGTCAGTCTGTTCTCAAAGTCATTATCTTGCACACCTGGAATAACAATATTAACAAAATGAAAATCAAAGACAGCATTCATGCCAATCCAATATATGTGAAAACTGCTCTAACGCTGTAAAGCATAGTAAATAGAAACGAGGACAGAAGTCCGACAGGAATAGCCGCATTCAAAAATCACACCCGCTTACATGCAACATGTTTGCAGATTGACCAATTTGAGGGCTCTGTGACTTATAAAATTTATAAACATCATCATCATTAAAATCATGTTTCGATATCCCTCGTCGCAAAAATGTCAAAATGTACAAGTAATATACGTATTTGTATATGAATGATATTATCACATATAGATGCATATCCAAAAAAATGATATCCAAATTGTTAAACCAATTCCTTGTCTCAGCCCTGAGTCAACGTATGTTTCTGGTAAAAGAATGGTAGTTGAGATTAGCTACATATCATTTTTTATCCTACCCTCATACAAGATATAGCTTAAAATCGGCCTGCCTAATAAACTTTGCTTTATCTAGTCAGTGTCAAGATATCACTTTTGCGGGAATTTTTGAAATCACATATGTTATCAAAATTTTGCATTGAAAGCGTCACCATTGTATTGGAAATGCTTGAACTTAGAAAATGAGTGGTCAAATTATAGGTTTATATCCAGAAACAAAAATGTTATTGCTATTTTTCACTTTTACAGCACTTCAGCCGGAAATTTTGAAAAAACATTTTTCCGAATTTTTCATAGAAACCGTTATCATTGTATTGGAAATGTTCTAACTAAGAAAATAAGTGGTAATATCAAAGGTTTTTATCCGGAAACAAAAAAGTTATTGCAATTTCTCAATTTTATCCACAAATAGAATTGCACTTGCAAACGTCGTATATGACGTCAAGTCTGCACGCTGTTGCTCTTTCCAACGACTTTTCCCTATTTTCTGAACAGGTAGGATAAATAGAATATTAGATTACTGTCTGAAAAATTTTAATTTATTAGGCTCGTCTACGAAAAAATATAAGGCTCGGCACAGCCTCGCCTAATATATTTTCTTCTACTCGCCTAATAAATTTAAATTTATCAGACAGTAACCTAATATTCTCTATATAATACACGATTAGTTTTACTAACATAATACTTATACAGATTATTTGTATGGAAATTACAAATAATCTTAGACATCGATTTATTTACAGGCATGCTTTACAAACTCCACCACATCCGGTCAAACTACACAATTTACATTAGGATGCGTTGAGAATCAGGTACTGTACCATTTAATAAGAAAGAAAATATTGGACCAAATTATCTTTATCTAATAACAGGAGATAAAAGTGATAAGTGTATACATTACCACGTCTTTTTTGACGTGATTCCTATTCTGAGTCAGGTTATAAATACAAGAAATTTTCTGTAGAACAAAATCCATATTTCTCTTGTCAAACTTAGTAAAGCGGTGTGAGTAAACAGGTATAAATGCAACAAAGTAAAAGGTCTAACGGGAAGCTTAATTAGCCCGAAAATCAAACATTTAATACAAGGCCTTTATAATTTCAATCATTATTTTATTTCGTTGCATTTTTAATTGAAATTACTTTTTTGTCGCAGCGGTGTTCAAACCAATCCAACCAATCGATCAAATAAATCCTTTTTTAATTGTTTATGTAAATATAATGAATTGCATTTGTAAACTAAAAGATCTGGTGTTCACGAGTGAAAGAAAGTATGATCTTGGACAGAAAACAAACACATTTTCGCCTTTGAATGGTTTTAACCAACATTTTATCATTTGGTTCGCAAAAACTACGAAATTACTAAACGTATTCCACTCTTATTATATCAATAATTCATTGAAAAACATGTAATAAATTGTGTTATGTTTTTGAATAATAAATGTTCATAATATATGCGTATATTTACCCTTTTCAATTCCATTTTGTTAACATGTACATGTAAACAGCAATGTTGAAGTTTGCTGAATGACTGATATATTGCTTTAAGTGCTTAGATAATTATATACAAACCCACTATAATTTTCGTTTTGATTTGTGATATATTATTGTGTCAAAGCAATGTGGAGGCTTGTCAAATGGAGCCGCTGGGCTTGTCGGTCGGGATATAAGTGAACGCTCGACTCAGTGCCATGAATGTTGTAGCACTGATAGATGTAATAACCAGTTGTGCTTTCATCACAAACGTACGTACATTTACAGTTACATAATTTGAATATATTCTAGAACGTCCATGTATTCTAATTTTACCATCATTTAAACCAACAAGCTTGAGAAAAAGTACATTTAAAATGTGCTGTAGCATAAAACGCAATCATTTTAGGCAAAGATCTATGCCATTTTCGCAATATGAAATATTATGCCTCTGTATGACCGGAGCTAGAGTGTCTGTTACCACATTTTTACAAACGCTTATTGTTCCTCCATTTCCGCGGTCGATTTCCATCTAGTATACTGTGTAACGCTAGGCCGCTGGATTGCCTAGCTTACTGTCCTTATGAATACTTCTAATTCAGTTGTGGCGGCATTTAATACCCAAGAATAACACACGCGCATACACACGCACACGCACGCACACAATTTAATGATTATAAAGTCAAAACAAATAGGAAACATGTAATTATATTATAAAGTGCATGATATACTACTTACGTCATAGTTTATTTTCAGTTCTGTAATAGTGGGCTCCGATGCGCGGCCAAACAGCTTAAAGAGAAAGGAATTTTGCTTTACATTTAAGTTATTTATTTTTCATTTGTTGCATCTTTTAGCAACAACCTGCATCGATGATGTGAAAGTTGATTGTGCCTACATGAACACTATTTTCAAAATATGTCAAGATATTGCCCACTCGAAGAATATCTGTCCAAAGTTCTGTGGTTTGTGTACGCTGGGTATGTATGAGCATAATTTTTTGTTATAAGTTACTGTCCCTTCCTCAGGTCTATTTTAGCAGTACCCCCGTAGTCTAACAACATAATATATTATGGAGGAATCTTTCTAAATGATATTAGGTTGCTATATATAAACTGCAAAGTGAATCATGCACACTTTCTTGACTATGTTATTAAAATGTTTTAAATTCCAAAAATAAAAAAAATAATTCCATTAATGAACACAGAAAACACAGCCAGAAACACATATCGCAGTGCACACTACCAAACAACTGAAACTCTACTGGAAAGATAAAGCAGACGGGGTGTTCCAAATACACAACAACGATATATTTTTATTATAAGACAGCAATATAAAAATTATGAGTAGGGCATGTAAAAGGAATGGGGGTGAAGTAAATATTTCTTAGTTTACCCGATCACCTATGACAGCCCGTGTGGTGTCTGTCAATCTAAATGCAACATAGTCAGAATGTTGGCCTTATTACCATTTGGCATAATTCGATACAAGGTCATTCGTCTTAATGATAAAAGGCAAGTTGAATCTGGTTCAATAGGACTTTAAAGGGGATAGTGAGTCAGAATATGGAGAAAACGTCTTATCAACACTCAAGAGACCACATATCCTATCCCCGATTTAACTATAAAAGCGACAATTGGGGATATTGCTGTTTGCCACCTTGTAAAGAAATATATAGCATGTAACAATAATGTCACATACAAACTGAAGTTTGTATAAGTTCATATCTCAAATGTGTGGTGGGGATATTCGTCAATGCATGCATACTGATTTATTACAATTGTTTCATGGCTTATTATATTCATATTAAAAGAATGTTAACTTTCATGTGCCTTTGTGTTGTTTTTCATGTAAGCTAATGTTAGGTAAGTTAATGTTTGACTGCATATTGTCTGTTTAAATGTGTAATTCTTGTCCTTTTCTACTTGGTGAGTAAATATATATTGAATATTTTCGAGTGATTTATTCTATGTTGCATTTCGCTTCACATTATATCATCAGCATCCTTGACTGTAGAATAAATTCAATTTCAAACGATTACAATTTGGCACATACAAGTAAGCACAAAGAACTTTGCAAAACAGCAATATGCATAACGCTTTTTGACATAATGCATTGTTTAGAATACTTCACTATTTTGACCATATCTCGAATGTTCTCGACTTGAATTGAGCCCCTATGACTTAAGCATATACCATTACTGTATACAGTTGTGTATGTTAAGGTCCTTGCTACAGTCTGAAACCAAGTTTGAGTACCTGGAATGGATCAACATATAAAGACACTATAATACGTTTTGACCGAAGTTAAGACTCTACGTGCCGGGTGTTTTCACTTACCATAAATGTACACGCTTTGCTGTTAAGGCCAATATGATGTCTTCAAAGCTTAGAAGGGTAAACCTGCTATGAATAATTGGGTGCTGGTCCCAACTAAGCTAGCTGAACCCAAGAACCATATATTATAAACGATAACTGTAGGGCAAATGCGTAGGCCTATATTAAGCCCAAACTCCCCCACACTACCTAGATTCTTTTTAGTGGGTGGGGAGCGGGGCGGGGAGAGAGTATGGTCCCCTTGCGCCTATGACTTTGAATGGCGAGGTTGTACTCAAATGCAGTCGGGTTGGAAAACTGGCAACACTGGGAAACAAAACAAAGTAGACACATCAAATCCAGAGTCAGAATGTTTCCTCATAAAAATCCCAGGCCACCAGTACATCGGCTTAGATTCATACTTTTCAGTTTTGCCTTTTAGAAGACCTTCAAATTGCTATGTAATAATAACATATTTTTTGCACTATACGACCTGTTTGACTAAATATTGATATAATTACCCAGTGGATGGTAACTGGGCGGAATGGTCGCAATGGTCAGAGTGTGACGTAACTTGTGAAACAGGTTCCCAAACAAGAATTATGACTTGCACTAACCCTGCACCTGCTAACCAAGGTATCGATTGTGTTGGAAATGGGACTGATACAAAACCTTGCACTAAGCAGCCATGTCCCGGTAAGCAATTTCTAACAATATTGAAAAGCAAACGTAATTAGTAATTAGATAGCGTCGCCGTTACTTGGTTTTAACATGCAGCATGTACCGTTAAAAGATCTTAATCATATTTCATTTTAAATATATGTATACATATTGTTTCAAGGATCAAAAGGTGGCCAATTACATGAGTTACATTACAGAGTCAGAAATCTCTATCAAAATGTATTGTTTATTGGCTTTCAGTAATGTTTATAAATACCTTTCTTTATATCACTATGGAATTATCTAAAAAAAAAAATATTTCAATAAATGTTCTCGTTTTACAGTTTTATTTAACAGATAGTGTAGTATATATTTTTTGTATTTTTTTGTGTTTAACGTCGCACCGACACAATTATAGGCCATATGGCGACTAGTGTAGTATAAGACATCTTCAAAACTGCACATAGCTTTAGAACAAATTCATTTTCCATCAGCCAAGATAGAAATAGAGACACATTTCCTTTCACACCCCTCCATCATCAGTTTAAGTGGAGCTCTGTTATACACAGATATTAAAAGGACTCTGAAGGGCTTGAAAATAAAATAAAAACACATTCTACACCCCCCGCACGACATTAAAATGTTCTATCCAGTGTTCACTTTGAATAGTATATTGTTGGTGATATATAAAAATTCCCGACACCATACCATGCAATTATGTATATAAATGTATTCATTTAACGAATTTGACTTTTTTTGTTGGTGATATACAAAAATTCCCAACACCATACCATGCAATTATATAAATGTATTCATTTAACGAATTTGACTAATTGTTGAATAGTCACAATACATTTCCAGACTTTACAAACGAGTGAAAATCAGTATGAATCGGTGTCGTTCCCTATCCGACATTTAACTGATCTTGAACCATTTTTCTAGTAGAATCTACTCATCTGTTATGCTTATTATTGGTACCTCGCTCGTTAGGTAAAACTTAACTTTCTTTTGTGATTTGTGAAATGTATTGAATTATTCATCTTACAAGGTACGCTAACTCTTAAATTTTTTTAACATATTTGCAAAGTTAGCTGTTTATCATCTCCAAGGAGAAACTTTCGATTCTTCTGTAGATGACCAAATGAAAGTTTGGTAACATACTACAATGTAGTATACGAAAAATGTGTTAAGAGTTTGTCAAAAACTATTCATTTCATTACTTCTTTGAAATAATAAATATGACTAGCAAAAATGCCTACATATTTTGTACTTCTTTTTAGCATTTTATTGAATGAAAAAGAACAGTAAAAAGTTTACTGAATCATTTTGGCAAAAATTCTTTAGGCCACACCAAATTGATTGCCTGTTCGTCGGATTTCCCGCACCAATTTGACGGGAAATGAAAAAAAAAATTTAACTTTTTTTTGACCGCCCGCACCTGGCGTATTTTTTGCGCTGGGTCGAAATCAGTAGGAACGAAAAAAAAAAGTGGAAATTCCGAAGTTTAAACGCACCTAGCTTGTAATTTAGGCCAGCATTTTTTTTATTTTCTATTTTACGGGAGCGCAGACCCTATTTTTTGACAAAACGAAATAAAAATAAAAGTCATTTTCAGTATTTTTATTTTCATTTTACCCGCCGAACGTCCATATTTGCTACTGTCAATATACAAGTTTAACTGTATGGTAGTGGTTTTGTTTCATCAAAGTGAGCAGACGCATGAAAAATTGCAGCCTGCATGAATGAAATTGTGTAAAATTAAATTAGAAAAAAGTTAACAGACAATAATCTTTGGAATATGTTGGTAGTGATAACAAGTATTGTAAATGGATTGGAGCTGAGTAGAAATTACAGCAGCTAAAGCTGAACATTGGGAATAATCACGTAAAACTACGTTCACTAACAACGCTGTCCAGATGTTGAAAACTCTGGCGTATCACATGTACGAGATTTGTTGTCTGTATATTATAATTGGACAACGATCAAATTCATGTGGGACTGCCAGAAAAATACCACAATTAATAAAAAGGAAAGACACCAAAGAAATGGCGAAATGGAAGAGCAAAAGTGAGTATCAGCTTGTAAAAAATATTATTTTCTTTGAAGTATTGAGAGTCTTTTCCTTTGAAGTATCAGTGAAGAAAAAAATAAGTAATATCACAATTGTTAGTAATTATGTTTAAAACAAACTGCATTTTCAATGTATAATGATTGATGTCCCCTGCAAATGCAAACACGTGATAAAAAATTCAAACTAGTCCAAATAATTTGACGGTCACATTAATGATTGTTTTATATTTCTGTCGGGCAACCTAACCGAGTGGAGATATTCTGAGGATCAAGTCAAATTAGTTTGAATAAGGTTCTAACCAGGTACCCTAACTCAAAAGATAATTATCAAACATGAAACTCCTGGCAATATTCTCATGTCCACTTAGGTATACTAATAAAGAAGCCCATTGAAAGTATGTATGGGACAAACATTCAGCCATTAATTGCCACATTTGCCTTTTACACTGAGGAACACAATAGAATATCCAGTAATAAATGAATTTTCGGACTCCTAACTTACTACGTCCAAGTCCCATTTCAGTGAAGAGTCTTTTCTCCGAAACTGTAGTTTGAACATCAGCCAATATGGTCATTTTGTACACGTTTTTGCTGAACCAAAATTTATATTGTTTCGACTTGTCATACAATATAGATGGAAATGCACTTTATTTGGTGTTAAACATGACACGGGCGATAATAACTTTTTTTTTATTTCATCGCTCTTCGCTCGCATCAATAAGTGATGATATGAAAAGAAAAAAAAATTAATTTTTTTTTCGCTCGCTCGCCCCAAATATTTTTGTAAAAAATCCGAAGAACAAGACATCAATTTGGTGTGGCCTTAGTGACGACATTCTACTGAGTCAGATAATAACATAAAATGTCAAGCGTTTTGAATAACTTCCAGTAATTCTTCCTAGTAACGAACGACAGACTCTTTTTAGTATTGTAAACAACACAACATATATATTGCCACCTATAATAACTCTGTATAGTTTATGGTGGCTGAATTGAGTGGTCGGAATGGGAAGCATAGTCTGTCACATGTCACATGTTATATATATATATATATATATATATATATATATATATATATATATTGTGTCTGGAATGGGAAGCATGGTCTGTCACATGTTATATACATATAACTATAGTACATTGTGTCTGGATTAAATGTTCGGAATGGGGAAGCATAGTCTGTCACATGTTATATAGATATAACTATAGTACATTATGTCTGCACTAAATGTTCGGAATGGGAAGCATGGTCTGTCACATGTTATATACATATAACTATAGTACATTGTGTCTGCACTAAATGTTCGGAATGGGAAGCATGGTCTGTCACATGTTATATACATATAACTATAGTACACTGTGTCTGGACTAAATGTTCGGAATGGGAAGCATAGTCTGTCACATGTTATATACATATAACTATAGTACATTGTGTTCATTGTGTCTGCACTAAATGTTCGGAATGGGAAGGATAGTCTGCCACATGTTATATATATATAGCTATAGTACACTGTGTCTGCACTAAATGTTCTGAATGGGAAACATGGTCTGTCACATGTTATATACATATAACTATAGTACATTATGTCTGGACTAAATGTTCGGAATGGGAAGCATGCTCTGTCACATGTTATATACATATAACTATAGTACATTGTGTCTGCACTAAATGTTCGGAATGGGAAGCATGGTCTGTCACATGTTATATATATATAACTATAGTACATTGTGTCTGGACTAAATGTTCGGAATGGGAAGCATGCTCTGTCACATGCTATATACATATAACTATAGTAAATTATGTCTGCACTAAATGTTCGGAATGGGAAGCATACTCTGTCACATGTTATATACATATAACTATAGTACATGGTGGCTGGACTAAGTGGTCAGATTGGGAAGCATGCTCTGTCACATGTTATATACATATAACTATAGTACATTGTGTCTGGACTAAATGTTCGGAATGGGAAGCATAGTCTGTCACATGTTATATATATATATAACTATAGTACATTATGTCTGCACTAAATGTTCGGAATGGGAAGCATGCTCTGTCGCATGTTATATACATATAACTATAGTACATTATGTCTGGACTAAATGTTCGGAATGGGAAGCATGCTCTGTCACATGTTATATACATATAACTATAGTACATTATGTCTGGACAAAATGTTCGGAATGGGAAGCATGCTCTGTCTCATGTTATATACATATAACTATAGTACATGGTGGCTGGACTGAGTGGTCAGATTGGGAAGCATGCTCTGTCACATGCGCCATTGGTATTCAGAGAAGGCAACGAAACTGCTTTAACCCATTTCCTTCACGGTTCGGCGACCACTGCTTTGGGGTACCACTGGATGACAGGATCTGCATGCCTGGACCATGTGCAAGTAAGTGTAGAACCCCTAGAACAATCCACCACAACACATTGTTGAGCTTAACACAAATTATCATACGAGTAAATGAATTGGCAAAACTGAAATGTTTTTATTCACCAATTTTTTTTCCGATTTCATGACATCATATCCTATTATTATTTACTTTACTATTTTGAAACTTCATGACATTGTTTTCATTCGCACGATATGATGAGGAAATATGTGAAAGTAGACATTATTCATTTTTCATCCAAATAAACGTTTAATTGTTGAATATAGACGTTTTATGATTGAATATTTATCACTTTTTGAGGTATGTTAATAGGTGATCAAATTATCGAAATGAGTAAGAAGAGAATTTGGACGCACAGAATGCAACCAAGTAAAATGATAGCAGATTCGATTGTTCGTGAGAGGTGATGAAATGTGCAGCACCCCCACGCCCTCTTTCACAAGCTTTAGTGGAACTGAATTATGCAGAATAAGATATGTATGATGATCATTTGGCAGCATAAGAAAACTAATAGCCGGCTCCATTTGACTGAGTCTGCTTATTAGAGGTAATTTGCAACACCTTCATGTCATGCCCCTAGCCCCTAGCACCGGATTAAACGGAATATTGAATTGACCTAAAATATAAACAACAAAGTCAAAGTACGGGGATACTTTTAAACCAACATTAGCTATCTGGCGCGACTAGTTTCTGAAAACAAACTTTATCTGATTCCGAAGTTTTTTTCGCTGGTCTGCTAGTTCTCTATGAATAATTCGGGGTTTAGTGAAGTGTCCGCTACATAATTATGTTTCAATATTTTCCTGTAGTTTTCCTACCATATTCCAGGAGTACAGTAACAAGAAAATACAGATCTTGATATGTTTTACTACTCTTTCGATTACGCTCATTGTTCTATGTGAAATCGCGTAATACCTGTATGAAACATACTGAGATTTATTTCCTTCAAATTTAAAGCGTATGTAGTTATCAGCTTCGTTTTTCCTCTTATATTGTTGATGTTCAAGACCAAATACTCGCATCTTGGACAGTCGGTCAAACTCAATTTCATATAAAAGTGTGTGGTTAAGGCTTTTATGTGTTAAGAATATAAAAACCACGCTTTCGCAAAATAACACTCAAATACAAACTGTGTTTGAAATATAGTACTTAAAAGTATGAATATATAGTCGTTGATTTCAAAAAGGATCACATTGAAATCACACAAATATAACATCCACACAGGTGAGCTGCGGTAAAGTTTATATTGAAATCTTTTAACGCAATAGTTCCTATTTTATGAGTATTTTTCAGTTTACTCATTATGCAGTTTTGACATTTTACATATTATTACAACTGTATGTCAAATGTAACAAACATCACACAATGCTAAAATAATTTACGACCTAACACACGAAGCAGTTTTCAAAATTCACAAGAATACACATTAACGTTGAGCTAATCTCCGTGGTAGGGACAAAAATCATTACAAAAACATACAACTGTGCTGTCCTGCTATAACGAAGAAGAAATTTACTTAATATCTGATAACATGACTTATCTACATTCCTTTCCTATATTTTTTTCCGGCGAGTTAAATACATTCAAAGTATTTTTTGAAATGTTTAAAAGTAGATTAAAGCGCTAAAATAAATCAAATTCCTAAAAAAAATATATCAATATTCGATTTTATCGAAATTCAATATTATTGACAACACATTATGCTAAATGTTTTGTAAATTTAAAAAGTATATATATGCTCACTGTATGGTACAAAATAATACGATGTTGTCTAATATATAAAAGATGGTGGATGGACTGCCTGGGGAAGCTGGACAAGTTGCAGTGCATCCTGTGGTGGCGGACTACATTCTCATTCAAGGACCTGTACAAATCCTAGACCATCAAGGCTGGGACAGTCCTGCGACGGGGACTCGTTTCAGGTTGAACTTTGCAACAAACACAAATGTGGTAAAGTACTCAATATATCAGAGTTTAACTTGTTCAACAGTTTTCGCTTGTTTTTTAAAGAAAAATGTAATGTAATAAGATTTAAACAAGCCGTTATGAATATTGCGCGTGAGGAACATTTTTTACTGTATTAAACAATTTTTCTAACTCCACACTCGGGTTTTGATTGTTATCTCGTCATACTGACACACTTCTATGTAAACTGGACATACCATTTAATGATCATATTATGTAAATAAACATAACAACAATGACAATAGGACTTAATTTTATTGAGCTGTAACAATAATGAAATCCTCAAATAGAAAGTCACAATATTAGTGCAACGTGATGTTAAGTAGCAAGTAAACAATTGTGCTGCTGATCTTCCCCTTCTCAACATACTCCCTTGATCGGACATTTGTTAATTTTCCGCAAGTGCTTATTAGTAAGTTATCAGCTTTGCAGGAGATATTTCGCTAATTAAGGAGCGTGGTATTAATCCGCTAGAGAAGTAGTACATATGTCTCGATGTTAAGCTAATAATAGTGTTACTGCATACTCATTTTAACTTAAAAATGAAACACATTTGTTCGTTTGGTTGAGTAAAATTGAAAAATTAAACTAGATTTATCTGCTGAAGTTTAATCAAAATTCTATTATGCTAAGTGGCTAGGAATTATATGAGATGACCACGTGACCACGGATGCTGATAAGCCTCAGACGTTAGATAGTGTTTACATGGAAAAAAAACCCTAACAGTCGGACAGGGTGGGCATATAATTCCTAACCATTTAGCATGGCATAATTTTTATTAAACTACAACAGGTAAGTCTCGTTTAATCTTTCAATTCTATTATGCTAAGTGGCCAGTCGGAATAATATGAGATTCTTAGAGTCCATGTAAACACTGACAACAATTCATATATATAAGGAACAGTATCGTAAACTGCTATATTTTATTTATATCCAATTTTAAATCATCATTAATTATGATATTATTGCATATAGTTGTAATCACACATTTTTGTGAACGCCTGACAGTACCTTCCAAAAACATAAGTTTCATACACAATAAAGTGATAACAAGTCTTAAACAAATTATAATTTCAACACTATTTGTTATTTAATACTTTATTTTTGTAACTGTTAAATACCTATCTTTTGAGTCTCAAACACCCGCATTTAACACTGATATACTAAAATTTGAATTACTTTTTACGGTCGATTGTAATATTTTCTGAAAGTGCTTTCTGGTTTCCATCCTGCAGTTTTCATCACCGTGTCAGTTGGTATGCAGTTTTCAGCACCGTGTCTGTCGGTTTGTAATGCCGCTTAACTACATGATGCTGACCGAATGTTGCGAGGTTTAAACGTGTGTCTATGTCCGCCGAAACTATGGCACCATGTGTGCTCGAGTTGGTTTTATTATCTGTTGGTATGCAGTTTTCAGCACTGTATCTGTTGGTAAGTAAAGCCGCTAAACTACATGATGCTGACCGAATGTTGCGAGGCTTATACGTATGCCTTTGTCGAAAACTATGGCACCATGCGTGCTCGAGCTGGTGTTATCATTTCCTCGACAAACACCAGCCATGTTTAAAGATCGGCTTAAACAAAAAGATTTCCGATGTCCGAAATAAAGAAGTTCTAAAGTTCAAAAGAGTTTCCAAACATGTCCAAAAGAGAAATCCGAGTAAAGTTCTGTAATTTTCCCTATCTTCAATTACTTCAAGTGTTTAATTATCTTATTAAGAAATCTAAAGTCCAGGTACGTCCACTACATCCGAAAGTCCTCTCTCCTTTACTCTTTTTCATACATGTGACGGATGAGGAACTTGTATTTTCAAATCCTAGAAATAAAATTCTGTTCTGTTCTGTTCTCTTCCTATTGAGCTAAGCGGGCAGAATCTGCACCACATACCTATATACCAAGTTTTAAGTCAATACCTTAAATTGCTATTAAGTTTTGTTCCGGAAATGCAATATTAGATTTTACTTTTAGTTCAATTCGTGACCTTCACCTTTGACCTACCGATCTGGTTTGTTGCTGCACAACGTTTCATCGCCACCTACCTAAATGCAATGCATTTAGTGGTTATCAAGTTGTACCCAGACAAAAAATACGACGGTCTTTTTTTATTTTTGAGCTCAATTTGTGACCTTGACGTTTGGCCTACTGACCAAGTTCATGCGCTCTGCACGTCGTTCCATTGTTACCTACCTACATGCAAAGTTTAAAGTTAATACTCGAAATATGGCGGATGGATAGATGCACGCACAATAACAATACAGACCGGCTTATAAAATGAGTATTAATTGATATGGATTACATCAATTTCGCACGTTCTATGTGTACTGCAAATATTACTGCGATCACATAATAAATATCGTTTTTGAGTCTATTATCATACTATTAAAGAAATAACGAGAAAGGATCATGTAATTATCAGAAAATATCGGGTTATTACACGACAAGATCTTGTTATTACGAGACAATTATCGCATCATTACGAAAAGAAATCTGTTTCTTAGAAGTGCTTGTCTAACATACAACACAACGGTTATTAAGGTTCTTTGTTACATTGTATTAATTTCCATAAAGAAATCTATGGCAATTCCTTGACCATGAGCTTCGACCTATTTTCCCCAGAAACAATATAGGTCATTAACAGACTAAGGCTAATTTCCAAATTAAGATTGAAGGTTACAGGTCAAATGAGTCTCAAGCAGAAACTGTTTACAAAGTTCAAACCCCTGTGACATTGACCTTCAATTTCAAAATCAATAGGGATCATCAACGTGGCTCTATAAGGTCTGATGGGTTTAGATCAACCGCTTGCAAAGTTTAGGCCCCAATGATCTGGACCTTTCTCCAGTTGACCTCAAAAACACTTTCAAGCCGGTTTACCCGTTGAGGTTTGAAGGTTGTAAGTCAAATCATTTTCAAATTATTGAGTGGACTTTGTTTTCTAATTTCATGCATCTGTGACCTTGACCTTTAACCTATTATCCGCATAGTGTGGTCATATACTGAACAAGGCCAATTAGCCTATGAAATTTGAAGGTTCTAGGTTAAATAGTTCTGAGGCTATTGAGCGGGAACTAGTTTCAATGTTCAGTTTCCTCTGTGCCCTTGACCTTTGACTTATTGGATCCAAAATCTCTGATCAAGATCAATTATAATTTGAAAAGACCATTTTCTCGTAATTATGGGATATTTTTTCGTTAGTTCGAGAACATATCTCGATTTAATAAATATTTTCGTGTGATCATACATTAGGAATTTACTGATTGTGACCTTCGGTTTTAGTGTTACCTTATCGTAACTGATACGGCTCAATAAATTTACGTTCGATTGTTATCATTTATATGTGTTATTACAGTATGATACGCGTTAAAATTGTTTTTAATTTTCATTGTTTCAGTTTCAGTTTATTAGCAAATCAGCATTTATACAATGCCTTTGGCCATTTACAAACATTAAATAAATATGGCCAAGAGGTTGAAAATATATACATACAATACAACAAACAAATACAGTACACATTATAACTATTACACATTTTTAAGAAGCAGCAATAACTGTAAGTTTTTCTTTCCTAATTTTCATTGTACTATACACATATTTCGCAAGATTTCTAATGGTTCTAACATTTGAACTAGACATAACATTTGTAAATTTGGTAACAGATGCCAAAGAACTATTTTTGATAATGTTTTGGCGTAAATGTGCAAATGACGGACAACAAAGTAAGAAATGGTATTCACTTTCAACTTGATTTCTGGTACAAATTTTACATATCCTGTTCTCTCTGTCAATTTCGTGGAATCTACCACTTTCAGTTTCAAGACTATGTGAACTAAGCCTAAATCTAGAATATTCTGTTCTAACTTTTTCACTTTGTAAAACATCGAGATATTTTTCAAATTTGAAATCTGTTTTAAACTTTACATAGTATTGCATCTTTGGCTGGTTACTTAAAATATCGTTCCAATTCTGAACATATTGATCTCGTAAACGTTGGCTTAACAAAGGAAAGTATTTAATATTTGCATCAAAGTTCAACATAATATCACTATATCCTAACATGTTGTTAGGCACGTCAAAGAAAGTACTTTGGGTGTTTATATAACGGAATTAACGACACTTTCTAGTTGAAGATATATTTATTTCTATAACAAAAACGACTCAACGGAATTGACCGACAGTATGGATGAACTACAGTACACATCCAAAGATTACTATATAGGGTTATATGTATTTTCTGAAAATCCGTTAGGAGTTATAATAAAATGTTCTTGGGAGTTCTTTGGGCGTTTATATAACGGAATTAACGATACTTTCTAGTTGAAGATATGTTTATTTTCATAGCAAAACGACTCAACGGAATTGACGGACAGTATATATGAACTACAGTACACATTCAAAGTTAACTATATAGGGTTGTACGTATTAACTGAAAATCCGTTAGAAGTTAAAATAAAATGTTCTTGAGTGTAAACTACTTTGAGTAATGTTTATGTGTCTTAGATTTCTTACAGTTTTAGCGGATTTCTGGGTCCAGTGTCTTAGTTTTTATCTTTGTTTGTTTTCCGTGTTTAACGGATTGGAAGCTAGTAATGAACAGTTCGGGCCAGAATTTATAGTTTCCCGCGTAGAAATCTTTGAAAGAATGTGTGTTGCCGCTAGCCAATGATTCTGCAGCTCATCTCCCGTTAGCCAATTGCTGGATGCCGTCAGATCAGTTACTCAGCAATTCATACGCCGTACAAGACAAAGATCCGTAAAATGCAAATATAGTTCCGTAAAACGTCTTTGCGGATCCGTTGACTCCTGATTATTCTGGTTTAGTTAGGATAGCGAAAGGCTTTAGAAACCCCGAAGCAAACATCACAGTTCTTCTTTTTATTTTCCGACCAGTTCGGGTGATTGAAACGGTTTTGTATAATAGAAATAAGCATTTATCATATCCGATCGGAAGTTGTCTGTTCAATGTAAATCAGTTAGTAATACCTGGATTTTAGACGAAATGGAGTTACTTGTGATGCAAAATATGGATGTAATGCACGGAGATGTATTGTTACGATACAGCAGTATCATATTTTAGTAATAACAGTTCTGATATAGGCATAAGAATTATGAATGTCATCCGTTTTCACGACCAGGAAGGAAAATAATGGTTAGAGTTTTCCTTTATGTATTGCTTCTACCGTCTGTTTGTACGCGTTATGATAGTTACTGTAGGCATAAATTCAAGCCCATTAAATGTTTATGTCCACAAATGAAATAAGAATCTATTGTGATTGTCATAGACACATAAATAAAGCAGGGTGGGATATCTCATACTGCAATATCAAGAGACGTTTTCACATTATTACACCAGTTCTTATTATTAGCGCCATAACCCAAAACAACTTGTTCATTATAAACCTGGTTCATCAATGAGTTCTGATTTTTCACAGTATTCAACCAATAATTTAGAGACCTCTCTTTACAAATAAGGGAAAGCGGAAACCTACCAAGTTCTCCAAGAACGGCAGCATTTGATGTTTGCTGACGAACACCTAAAATATTTTTACAAAATTTATAATGTAACTTATCCACGTCCTGAAAATTGTAAATACCCCAGACTTCGCAGCCATAGAGAATTATGGGTACCACCAGGGCGTCAAATAATTGTTATTTCGTTTTAATGCTCAGACTTACTTTATTGAAAATTGACAACAAGTGATTGTAGGCTTTGAGAGCTTGTTCATATAGACTTTTTTAATTTTCATTATTACCTGTCAATATCTGGCAATGTTACGACAAAAGACGAAGTCTGGAGTTTCAAAGGTTGTTAAGTGTAATTATAGTAAGGTATATGCTAATTATATTTTATATTTATTATATATAAAACTTGTTTACGTTGGAAATGTATAATAAAAGAATAACATGTCCAGCAGCATGCACTATTAAGTTAGTAGTCTCAAGAGAAAACATCAGAAGGCTTGCTAATACTCACCTTCCAAATTTTGTCTAATACTCGCCTAATAACAAAGTAAAGCCATATACTGTCATGTAATTGTAATAACAGGTTAGTAGAACGATGCTGTATTAGGCTTGTAACCGTTGAAATTACATAATAAATACCTATACATACCAAACAAGCTTTAATCATTTAAATTTTGTTACTGCTTTTATGAAAGAATATAAACAAATTGTTATCTGTTTTGGCAATACAGACATTTGTAAAATGTAATGTACCAGGTTCTGCAAACTTTAGAATAAACAGTAAATGTCTAACAACCGATAAATATTCAGAGTATTGAAATATACTGTTTATTGCATCGTCTATAATATTATCCTTAATAGGGCAGGATGTTGCTTTCAATGCTCACTACGTGACAGACACCACTCAAGTAGCTGGACAGACGATGGTATTTACAACAGTGTTGCTGAACAAGGGAGCAGCATACAATAGCTCAACTGGAATATTCATTGTCCCAGCTAATGGAACTTACACATTCAGTGCACAAATTTGTACCTCTGTTAAGCATGAAATGCATTTCTCAATCATGGCTGACTCTACAGCGTTAGTGTCTACATATGGAACAAAGTATAATACTTATTGCGAATGTCCTTCAGTACAAACTGTTGCTGTACTGAACAAAAATCAGAAAGTTTTCGTACAATGGCAGACATTTTCATCTCCTAATAGAGTTGGTGTCTGTACAGGTAGAGTATTTATGAACTACTTTTCCGGATAATCAAACAACGGCCAATAAGACTAAGAGGCTTTTGAAAACATTTTTAAATTCATATATCTTCTAAAACTGTAATAATAACAGATTATTAAAAGAGTATTGAAACATTTGTTTTTCGTCATTAACTTGAACTGAACTGAAACCAAGAAAGCATGAATGCACCGGCTTGTGTTATAATGATTTATTAGAATGACCTATTGCAAATATCATTTTACGTAGTCGAACAACACTATGCACAGAAATAAGCAATGCGTGTGAGACGCTTGAATTAATGAAAAATATCAACACTTTTACCCGTGTTTTAATAAAACTAATACAGAGTTTCACTGCTTTTGTTATACATTTTATAGTAAATTGTGTCAATCGAGATAAAATAGCAGACATTCGTATGCTCACAGTATTTGTAACCGAGTGAATACTAATCACAATATTTTCAAAATTTGTTCAACAGTGACAGATATTTTGTTGTTACACGCAAAACAAATTTCCTTTTTTATTTAAAATTTTTAATTGGTTTACTAAGGTTTAAAATCCCATTGTTTTATAAAAACCTAATTGAACTTTGGATAGAATTAAAACAAAAAGACATGGAAAAAACAGAGGAAGTAGCCCTACACACTTTTTATAAAATTCGTAAGCAACTTATCTGGGGAAACAGATTTATTAAACATAAAGGGAAGTGCCTGTTTTTCAAAGCGTGCACTGACCCTGATTTGATTTTTGTAAATTACATTATTTCAAACAATGGTGAAATAAATCCCAATTTTATCTACTAAACATCCTATTCACCGATATTTTAATACCAAGTTTTTCGAAAACAAAAATATATGTACATACGTTCTAAAGAACTTTTCAATATACATATACTAATTATATTCTTCTGGCATAAAAAGAAAAATAAGAAACATGTTAAGTAGAAGAATATGAATACACCTTTTCTTTGAAAAGTATGAACTACCATTTGTAATACTTTACATGTTGTTTGATATATGTTGTTAAAAATATATGATTATGTCGTATAAATGTTAAAAATGTCAATAAATGGACTGTTATTAAGCAATTCCAAAAAAGAAAATTTTATCCGTACAACACAGTCACACGCAGTGGCGTTCTAGGAGATTCATATATATTTAAACATGAAAGGGGCATATATTTTGGTACTCTTGCTAAAAATAATTTACATTTGTTTTTAAAGATGAATATTCTGACATTTGTTTTCCACTCATAAATGTTGTTCCGTACCAGTGCAACGTCATGTGAAATTTCTCTGTGCTAAACAAAGTTTGGATAATATTTAAATTACATGAACACTAAAAGTTTCGTTCCAAGAACGCAGCCTCCCCGAACCGTAACCCACAGCTGTGCATGCATGGACGCGAACACAACCAACACTAACTCACATAAAAACTCACGTACACACGCACACATAAATTCGGTTAGGCTCATTCACGCACGCACGGACTAAGACCCACACATCCACATCCACATGCAAAGCAAAACATACAGACAGAAAGAATGAATAAATAAAGAAAGACAGTGGTGCATCGCCTCGGAACGGTCAGTGATTTATGTGCGCACCTAAACTGACTCTTACATCTCACCATATTCCAAAGTCATAGGACAGTGTAAATAAAAGTTATCCCCGCTATGTATCCTAAACACGCGTAATGGCAATAGAAGGCACGTCACGTGAAAAATGTGGCCGATTGATTAAGATCGCTGACTTCAAATTACTTGCCTCTCAGCGCTGCAGGTTCGAGACCTCGCTTGGAGTGAAGAATTATAAATTTCACGAGAGGAAGTCATCTAGCTGACTTACGGAATGTCGATGGTTCTACTCAGGTGCCCGCTCGTGCCCAAAGGGGTACGCGGGGTCTTCCTTCACCATAAAAAGCTGAAAAGTCTATATGAGTTAATTGTGTCGGTGTGACGTTAAACTCAATAAAATTGAAAATTAGGAACAGAACGAATGTTTTGTATCTATACCTTTGCAGAAGACAGTATCCAGAGAAACACTATTAAGGGCTCTACGAAACAGGACAGAAGACAGATACCAGAAAAGCTCAGTCCTGTGGAGTTTAAGAACTGCTTGTCGTAGAGTACTTCTCCTGTTTCGTCAAACACAAAGAGGGAAGCGCAGCGTCCAGCTGTTAAAGGGTTGAATACCAAACACACGTTATGTATGGTGCCTGATTTCTGCCGTTTCGTCGACAAAAAACCGTATTTCTCATATTGGCGCCCTAATTTGTCGTTTTGGTGTGTTGGCGTTTTGGTGTGTTGATAAATTAGCGCGCTGATACGACAAATACAGTTTCTGTTGTATTTTGCGCGTTAGTTGTCATTTTGGCGTGTTGGCGCTCTTCAGACGCGTCAACACGCCAGAACAAAATGACAGAAATCAGTCACCATGATTATGCCTCAAAACAGTTGTGTCATAATCCATTCTTAATACATCGTTTTAAAAGATGGAAAATTGCCATGAGCCAAAATTTTACGAAGTTTGTAAACAACATCCCCATAAAATAGATTTTGATATGCCTTCTCTCAGAACTCTCAGAAGTGTCTTTAAAGTACTATTAACCAAAACTGGAAAAACATTACGATATTGAAATTGAAATATTAACAAAACATATGCGTAAATCTTTTCGGACGGAGGAACATAGACATTACAAATTTTTAAAAATTCCTTTTTTTTTCAAACATGCGTATCATGAACTGGATCAATTGTCGTTGTTCTCAATTCACTCAAATCTGTAAGGAAATTATTTGGATGAATGGAACATGATCAAGCATTAGAATAGCAACACCACTTTACGTCCCTTAGCCCTGGCTTCAGCGTAGCTCTGTTATAGAATAGCTATATTTATATTTAGCATCCAACCCTCAAATCCCTCCAGGATCTGCTTAGGCGGAATCAAATAATAGAGATGAATTAAATGGACTCCCAAACGACAAGAAATTATAACAACACCGAGTCCAAGTACGGGTAGACTTTGTACAGTCGCCACACGACACTTAACGACTGTTGTTGTGATTGTAAATAAAAGAAACTATAATAATAGCAGACTGGGTGTAACTCGAGAATGCTTGGTCAAACGGTCATCAAACTAGATGATTGCCATTGGTCAGTAGATGACCATTGGTGTTTGTAGAGTGCACTTAAGATTATTTATTATATACCAAATTACCTTCCACAGACCACTACTGAGACTTATGCTTTTAAAAAAGAGATTGCCGGAGGTGAAATAGTTATTACAAATATTGCGGCGCCTATAGAAATTTCCCTAACACATTATAGCTTTAATACTTTTTACTATAAAACAGGTCACATTTACATTACCATCCAGACACACTCCTTCACGGTCTGTGTTTTCCAATTATCTTTTAATAGCAATTAAGAACAATAAATACAAACACAACACTGAAAATGCTGTAATTCCACAGTCCCGTCAACATTTGCTAACCAATACAATACATATAGAAAAACAAGGACAGAGATCCATCTGGAATAACCACGTCTCCCCGAAAGAAGCCATACACCGGTGTGTATATGGATGTGTAAATAATTGACATTTGCACAAAATACATAGACCTTAACACTGATACATGATACAAACACAGAAAAACAAATGAATTAAGTATTGTCATGCAATGCAAAATCCCCTAGTGGAAGGTGACATTTGGCCAGTTTTTCAACTATTAAGTAAAGACTTAAGCTCCGACTTAAGCCGTGTCGGATATATTTACAACGCTTAAGTCAGCACGTGAATAACGGGGCTCGACAAAAGTTAAACCTTCGATTGGATTTTTCTACTTTGAGCGGTGTCAGCAATGGCTTATCTTTCTATTGTTATTTTAAACCTGGGGCATAGGTGGTTTAAGAAAAGATGGAGGCGGAATATTTAGACATGGACTTAAATTTCCAGCATGAAGTTAAAGCAGAAATGTTGAGGAGGGAGGGAATGATACGGGGCTGAGCAAACCATTTCGTTATGTACGACGATTTGGACTTTTGGATAGATTTCGTCTCAGTAAAGCTAGTATTAGAGATGTTTTACTTTATACAAAAAACTTAAACCAACGGCGACACCGACCCCAATGCTGACGCTGGGGCGTGTGCAAAAGCTTTATTTTTTATTCGAAAAGTCGAGCTAAAAATGTAACAGATTCAACTCTTCAATTTTAACTTTACTAAATTTGCTACGTTTGTACACGTTTCAAAATATATGTGCTAGCATAAATATATAAGTGCCTGTAATTAATAATAATTACATGTAACGCAAAAAAACTGTAGTTGAACATATTTATGTAATGGATACGCACGTCTACATATACATGTCTCCTTTCAATGACGTGTGGATTTTGAAATTCATGCATTTGCAAGTGCAGTTTGAGTACCTATACTATTAATTTAAATTTACAAATGCATTCCTAATTACAAGTGCATATTGCACGTGTTTTATACATGAAAGGTGGACCATTTAGGAATAATGAAAACAATAAGACAATGAGCAAACATAGGAATGCTTGTAGTCTCACCTTGAATTAAATTCACCTTTTCCCAGCATTTTTTTATTCATTAGACGGGCGCTAGTGCATTTGTGTTTTAATGTGTCTTTGTATTTTTCTATGATTTCTATGAGAATTTCTTTTTCGAAAGTAGTAAATCACCAAAGTAACACGTTTTATATATGTAAAAATACAGCGAAACGGTCCGATGACTGTATCTACATGTTCATAGTGTGTGACTAAGGCTTAGCTAATACATCGCAAATTTACCCGCCGAGTATTAGTAAAAATCCGTTAGAAAACAAGGTTGAGCGATGGCTGAACTAATACTGGTTTGAGCCTTTCTTAGTGCTAAGGTTGAAAAACTGGCCATATGATTATCTCAACTGCAGTATAACCTAATGATCGGATATCTGTCAATGGTATATCCATTGTACAATAGTGTGCTACATATATACCTATGTGTATAATATGTTTTAACATACAATGTTTGGATTAAAATCTGCATATATATAAATCTACAGTAGTTAGGGTCTGGGTATTGCGCACGACAAGTCCTTGATTATGGGGTACTTCTGTGCCAAGTAATGTTAAAACCTTTAATGGATGACAAAGTTAAGGAAAAGGGGCCTTTGATCTTCACGTGTGACATTCACCTTTGCACTAGCGGCCTGGGGGAGGGGGTGGGGGAGGTGCACAAGACATGTCCTCTTATTATGGGGAACATTTGTTCCAAGAAATATTAAAATCCCTTGATGAATAACAGAGTTATGGGACGGACAAGAAAAATAAACCTACTGCACTTTGAGCTCAAAGAGTGACCATGTCCTCTGAGCTAGGGATCTGAGTGTTGCGTATGAAACATCGTCTCGTTTTTTGGAACAATTATGTCAAGTAATATAAAAATCTCTTCATGGTTGACAGATTTATAGACTGAACAGGAAATAGACCTAGTGATATTTGACCTCTAGAGCTAGGGATCTGTGTGTTGTGCATGACGCATCGTCTCATTATGGGGAACATTTATGTCAAGTAATATATTAAAATCCCTTGATGTATGATTAGTTATAAACTAGACAGGGAAAATAACTAGTGATATTTGACCTCAAAGTGTGACCTTGACCTTTGAGTTGGGGATCTGGTTGTCAAACATGACACGTTGTCTCATTAAAGGCAACATTTGCGCTCAGTAATATTGAAATCCTTTTATAGATGACAAAGATATAGACCCGACAGGAAAAACCCTATTGACATTTGACCTCCAAGTGTGATCTGGAAATTTTATAAAGGGATTGTCTGATTATGGGGAATATTTGTGTCAAGTGAGATTGTATTCCTGCAATGGATGGCAGAGTTCTGGACCGGACACGAAACAGATCCTGTTAATGCCACCTTTGACCTTGACCTTTAAACTAGGGGTCTGAAGGTTTCGCATGACACATCTTATTATTGGGAAAGATTTTGCCGAAAAATATAAAACCCCTTTGATGGATTGCTGAGTTACATAACGGACAGAAAAAAACCCGTCCTGTTGACATTTAGCCTTCAAGTGTGACCGTGACTTCTCAGCTAGGGATCCGCGTAATGCGTGTGAAACGCCGTCTTTTGGGGAACTTTTGAGCCAAGTAATATTAAAATACCTTGATGAATGACTAGAGTTGTGGACTGGACACGAAATTGTGGACGCGCGGACGACCGGAATGACGAATCGACGGTAAACGCGCAATCCTATAGTTCCTAAACTGGTTTTCGACCAGTAGTGGATTAATAACGTATTGCATAAAATCATTGCATATTATTCATACAAGGTAGAAAATCGCCTCTGATGGAATGTAATATATATTCATCAAGGTATTTATAGACCATTACAGATTTATAAAGCTGTCCTGAAAAAAAAAAAAACACCACTTAGTGTATTACAATTATACTCGACATTGTGACATGTGAAAGTAACAAACATTTAGTGGTCACATAAATAGCATCGACTTTGGTGGGACAGTATACTGCAGGGTTATTATAAAATGCTAAAAACTTGTGTGCAAATGTTGAGTTCCTTGGGGCTAGAGGTCACGGACGGCAGCATGAACAGGCTCAATCAAACTGAGCTTTTTTGTCTTGATGACGATGTACTATGTACAAGTCTAATAAAATATATGTTCTGTTCTTGTTATGCTCCTGTGGAATTTACACTTTTGCTTTTATAATATATCACAGAGGAAGTTAAATCGATACCCGAGTATCCATTAGATATTAAACATAAAACGAGTCAAAGATTTGTCAGAGCACAATATTGATACAGATACCTCTTAATCTGAGGCGAGAAATATGTATATTTATATAAATGGAAATAAGACGCTCATCCCCGAAAATAGCAAACAGAGGTAAAGTAAACTGCATATTGATTAAATCATTGAAGAATGTTATGGTATATATTAACATATACATAACCTGTCAAAAGATGTATCTTTAGCTTTATCATTTAAAATTCATGTCTATGCTTACTTTATTATTAAAATGTTCAATAAAATATATTCAGCTTCATATTTGTGACATAACCAAATTTTTTTTTTTCTGACATGTTTTATTTTTAAAGCAGTTTGTGACAGTTACTTTGAGTCAGTGCTCAGTGTTGCTTTTATTAATGATTACTAATTATATATTTTCAGCATGAAAAATATTTAAACATGATCTGTCTCACGAGAAGTGTATTTAATCCAGGCTCATTTCAAATACAGTCGAATACCGATACCTCGATATTCAAGGGACTGAAAAAATTGCATCGACGTATCCGAAGTTCGACGTAACGATATTGACTATCTGGGACTACTTTGTACTTGTGTCAGACGTCTATATTGTCATTATATCCAATGCTTTTTTAAAATAACATAAAATATAAATACAGTTTTAATTTTATTTACAAATAAAACATCTTAATTAAATACATACATACAACTTTTTATTTTTAAAAATTTGCATTTAAACATTAGCATTTTTATTCCTTCCCTTAACAAGCCTGAATGCAGCAGTAATGTTCCTAGTTGAGTAGTCATTTTGGCAGTGCTTCGATAGCGAAAATTTGCCAGTTAAATATGCATATTGTTACTCAATATCCTAAATGGCAGATTTTTACTCCGTCAAACAGAAAATATTTCATCCAAATTAGTTGTTACATCGGAAAACAGCTTTCCTGCTTGCATGGTGTTTTAAAAGAGTAATTATTGGGAATTAAATGCAAACTTGCTGACATTTAAATTGGATTAAAGATTAAATAACAAACAAAACAAACGCATAAACTATCTTGAATATGATTAATACATCGCCGGACAACAATAGGTTGATTTTCACACATTACAAAAAATACGGATATTTTTGACAAGCTGTGATATCGACGAAACCAGGTGTAAAAACAGTACAGGTAAGTTGACGGGACTGAAAAATCTCATCGAGCTAAACAAAATATCGAGCTAAGCATATCGAGGTAACGATAAATAATTACATTAAGATAAATAGGGGAAAATCGGGACCGACTCAAACACATCGTGCTAACCGGATTATCGAGTTAACCGATATCGAGGTAACGATATTCAGCTGTATAAAGAAAAACGATGGTGAATGTAAAACATGATGAAGCATGAAGCGAAAATGAAACAGTCTCAGGACAGCTATTAAGAATGTTTTATGACAATCTGGGCTTTGAAAATGCTATAAGCCGATGGGAAAAGAAGCTCAAGTAGCAGTAAATTTTTTAAGACTGGACTTTACAACATCCGCAGCCTTTGACTACTGTTATGTGTATAGAAACAAAGAGAAAGTGTCAGGTAATTATTTAGATAATCACCAATAATGAGTTGGTACATAGGTAAGGTACCCAAACCTTCTTCCTTTTTTTTAAATAATATTCTGATTTTAAAACATTTATTTTGGCAATCAACGCAATATCAACATCCTAAAGTTCCTCAGGAAAATTTACTTGTCAACAGAAGTTAAATAAATCATGTTTTAATTAATTGCTAAAAGCATATGCAAGTTTGAAAATGAAAGTTATATATACTTTGACGATGATCGGTATGCACGTTGTCTTATTGTAAAATCATTAAACCAGCCTGTCGTCTCTTTTGTGGTATCAGGTGTTCTTGCAATTCTTCAGTAATGAAGATCTTGTTGTTGACGATTTCTGAGTCGAACTGTTGTAGTGAATAATAAAGTGTAAAAATGCACTTTTCAATTAAGTGTAGTAATATTACAAATGTTCATGACGCCAGTCACCGGTGTATATTTAAGAGCCTTTTATACAACCAGGGAATCAGAAAATATACTTAATGTAGAAATAAGGGTTTACACACAATAATTCGTACACTAATCAATCTGCAATGAGATCTTTTGGAAGCATAGAACACAACCAAGCAAATAAGTAGCAAACTTAGACTGATCAAGTCTATTTATTAAATGTGCATCACCCTACTGGATTCAGCTGGCCTCTATGGTGGTATAGGTCGAAAAAGAAAGTCATTTAGAAACAGGTCTTAGTCCTGAAGAAATCCATCTTGAAGATACGTTGAACCAATATCGAAAGCTCGATAAAGAAATAATTGATGATGTTGTCGTTTTTGATAATAGAACAGAGAGTCACAGAGGAAAGAATCAGAAGACAGGAAGAAGAAGAAAAAGAAGAAAGAAAAGATGAGACGTGATAAAGAAAAGAAGACAAATGATAAAACTAGAAAAGAACACGAGATACTGGATGAGGGCAACTACTTACAAACTATTACGATGACACATGTGGCAACCCATATGAAACACTAAATGAAAAAAACAACAACAAAAAACAAATGAAAGAAACGAATACATACAGATAGAAAGAAATTTACAATCCAAAATTACACAAGGAAACTCCAATCCTGAGAACACAGGAAACCCATATCCTATCTTTTGTGAAACGTCAACTGATAATGTTGACATTATTGATGAAGAAACAAACACTGGCAGACAAAAAGGAAAAAGAAATGATTATAACAAAAGTGAGGAGAATAAGAACAAGAAGAGAAAGAGAGAAACATGTGAGAAGACAGAAGACGCAGATGAAGAAACTCATTCAGAAACAGGCCTTAGACCTGAAGAAATCGATCTTGACGACACGTTGAACCAATATCAAGAGCCCGATAAAGAAATATTTAATGACGCTGACGTATTTGATGATAGAACAGAGAGTCACAGAGGAAAGAATCTGGAAGACGAGAAGAAAAAGAAAGAAAAGATGATACGTGATAAAGAAAAGAAGAGGAAGATAAAATGAGAGAAAAACATGATGTACTGGATGTAGCGAACTTCTTAGAAACAGACCTTAGGCACGAAAACGACTATTATGATGACACATCCGACCCGCATCGAACACTTAATGAGAATAAAATAAAACGTAATAATACTGAAAAGATGGATAAAGAAACGGACAATAACACCGGAGTGATTGAAAGTGATTCGAGGGAAAAGAAAAAAGAAAAGAAGACGAAGGATAAAACGAATGAAGAACATGGTTTCTTTGATGCAGACAACCCTGTAGAACCAGAGCTTGGACAAAATGAAAGTTTTCAAGACCACACGTAGAACTCATACCCTTACATTGAAGAAATGATGAATAGTATTAAGAGCACAGACAAAGGAGCAAACAGGAACCCACAGACAGAAAACAAAAGCAAGAGTAGAAAGAAAAGTAAAAAGCAAATTAAGAAAAAAGAAAAAAAGTAAGCGATTTGCATGAACTTGGACATGACGATAAGCATTTAGACCAAGGAGGTAGACAAGACGATGAAGAAACGGTATAAGATGCAAACATAACACCCAGTAAAAAACAGAAAACAGATAAAGAATTTGAAAAAGACTTCCATCTTAAATCAGAATTATGTAATGATGAGCAAAACAATAACAAACCCGGGCATTTCAATTTCCAACTAAACCGAGACATCTGGAAAGATATAGGCCCAGAAATAAAAACTGTGGTGGGAAAGGAAAATTAATAATAAGAATGAAACCTAAATGGACGGAAGTGTTTTCTGTGGAAATAAGCAAATTGCACCTGGTTGCGTGCTGTCGTTTAAAGGTCACCATATAAAGAGTCTTAGCAGTAGGAAAATGCCAGCTATCTTTCTTAACGCCGTGGCAGTTTGCACAGGCATTTCTTTCACTCAAATATTCAGTTTTTCTATACATGATGAACTGGAAGCAGATGATCTTGTAACTGTTTGGTGTAAAGTTTCAGTGAATGTTCAACATTCAAACGAAGATGTAAATAGAAGAAACTTATCAGGCGATAAAAGACAACAGCTCTAAGATAAACTCTTGAAAACAACAGCATTGGACACATTCAACGACAACGTTTTAAATGTTCACAAATCTGAAGTTATATGCGGAAACTACACCTCGGATTCATCATTGACCGTCATTAGAAAGGTGGTATCTGATTGCATGAAAAATGAACACTTACATACAAATATTATTGCTAAATTACAGATGCTGAAAGAATCTTACGAAGCAGTTAATGACAAATATATATGTAGTGTAATGCTCAGGTGTTTTGTATTTTATTTCGGGTATTTCTTTCAGAAGTTTAAGATTTTAAAAAATTTTAGAAGATGAAAACTGTACATTTCATTTATTAACAATCTGACAAAAGTTGTCAACGCTGCAGTAGCTTCGGGGTGCAAAACATTCGTTAATATCCAAGTTTAATTACCAGGTGGACAGGAAGTGAAATAATGTGTCTGCTGTGTTTTCCTGTATAACACTTTATAAACTCAATATACTCTATGATCAGAGAGAGGCTGCCCAAGTGGCGGGCTAAGGGCCTTGTTCCCGCACTCATGAGCTGAAACTTAATAAGCTTTGTTAAGAGCTAGTTTGAAATATATTTATAATTAAGAAATGTTGTTAAATAGATCAGTAAACAGAACTGTTTTAAAAAGACTTATTGAACAATGATTATATTCATGAAATTAGACTGAACATTTATAAGTTACTGTGCATTGCTCTTCGTAGAAAATAAATGTTAGAACTGTCGTAATGTGTTGTGTTCAAGACAAGCTTCAGGTACAACGTGCTACGTTACATATACAAGATATAGGCCTGAACCCCTTCTGTTTAAATGCTTTTTTTCAAGTACATGTAAATAAAAGGTCTGTTGAGGGTCATAACACATACACGATTGACAACGGTCTCAAAATCCTGCACTTGAAATTTGAAGAAGATCTGCAATTTAGAAGAAATGTAACGGCAAACGAACGAGTTTTCTTCAAGCATATGTTAACTTTGTTTACAATAATGTCAGAAAAGTGCTTTTCGGCGGCAAAATTACTTTGGCTCAATTTTACGGATGTAGCAGACCAAGATTTACGCGGTCGATCAAGGAACCTGCATGGAGATGAGGCAAAGATATTCTTTTCGTTCTTCGAGATTCAGTGGATAACAAAGGTTCGTTCGAAATGTTCGGGTCCAACATGTCCAAATCTATTCCAAGAAACTAATGAACTGTCTGGATGCGTTGTCAGGTATCTAATTTTTCTAATCCCATAACATGTTTTGTTCCAAAACATGATAGGTCGCTACTTGTTCGTCCGTTCATCCCAAATTCCGAACATTTTCTACGACAGGGTTAGGCCCACAATCACAGAAAAGTATCACCACGAAGTAAACTAGATATGCTTGAGGAAGTATAACACTTTACTGTACAGACTGCCATGTGTATAATTCTTGTATGAATGATTCGGACCCAAACTAGCATAAATGTTTTACTATGAAATGAACTTCCGCATATTGTGAGGACATTTAATGCCCTTTAGGACGGCAAACAGTTACTGAGCCGTCTGTATGTACATCCGTCTGTCCACACTTTACTTGTTCGGAGCAGATACGCGGACCCAATACTTTGAATAGTATACTAAATTTTCTTCCCTTTAAACAATACACGCTGTCCAGATAAGTGTGTTATCGTGGTGACGGTGACACGATCGGGGGTGTTAACTGGAGTCATACACACATGTCCGTGATTGGATTTACGCATGAACAAATCAGCATGTTTTTGATTGGCATGTCTTTAGTTAATGGTACGTTTAAGCTATATCCCGCCGCAAAGATCTCATGTTATCATGTTTTTATTTTATGAAAGAGGTATTTTTAGTGTTAAGATTCATCACACCGCTAAGATGAAAGAAATTAATTACATAAGCTGTTTTTACTAAAAAAATGATATTTCAAACAAAATAAGAAATGAAATTTAACTTATGTCATATCTTTTATGATACTCATAATGGATACTCCTAACCAACCACTAAATTTCAAATTTCCAAAACGCACTTTTGGAATAAAAAAATCATGAACAGCGATCTTTCAATGTTCAGTGGTTCAAAATTCATCCTTGGATTCACTATGATGAGGTTTTGGAAGAGTTTAAGAGACTGAATAAGTCCACTTAGCTGATTTGAGAATGTTGAAAACTGTTGAGTGAACTTACTTGATTTTATTGAATGTAACATGAATGACTATTGTTCAATACATTAAATACGAAAAAAAAAAACAACATACATGCATTCTTTGTATTGCGTTACACATTATTAATTCTGATAAGAGTTGCCCCTTGCCGGCGGGGGGATAGAAAATGCCGGCTGTATCTCCATGCAGAGGGGTACGACTCCCCCGAAAATGGAGCCACCTGTTTGCCGTGGGTGGCGGCCCTGAGTCGGAGAAGAGGGTCCTGGATGTTGAGGTGCCCCATGGCATCTCGGGGAGATGATGTGTACTTGTTTACATATATACATTCTCTTTCCGGGATGTGGATGCCAATACACATCTTTGGCCTCTGATTCGGTCTAGACGTTTTTGGCGGTCGTATTGGCCCGATACGATCAATCGGCTAATCATGCCAAGCCTAGGAAATCTCTTTAATTACGTTTGCATCTTCTGTTCTTCACTTTAAATTACATCTATGTGTTTTCATTTCTAGATTGTACAATTTTCTGAACTTTTGCAAATTTATGTTATACAAAATCAAATGTCTCTCTCTATTGTCATATCTTACTGCGCTCAGCAAATTTCATTGTACGTTCACACAGTTATAGAACACTTCACTGTAATATGTATTTCCATCTTATTTCCTAGAAGGCGGTGGCTTAGGGTCAATTGGTTGGGTAGAGTAGCAATCCCTTCAATCCCCTTATTGTTTTCTGTAATACAGCTGGTGATATAAAAAGATTAAAAATATCTGGCCGATTATATCACTACAGTATCCCTAACATGTATAAGCTGATATCCGCTTTGTTTACATGTCCCTTGTTGGACTCCGCGGCGGGTAAGCTGCGAGTGATGAATCTGAACATTTAAGCATGGAAAATACAAATAAAAATAAACGACCGCATTCGGAAACAGACTCTGACGACAAGGAAGGGGAGAATTCTTCTCACCGACCATTTGGTTCAAACACTATTTACCCTAGATTTCTTCTGATTCAGTCCACCGACGAAACATTTAAAATGTCAAGTATCTCTCCATTTGTGATTGAGAAAACACTCGAGAGTGTCGCTGGTGTTCCAAAATCAGTTAAGAAACTGCGTACAGGGACCTGCTCGTGGAGGTTGACAAAGCAGCGCATGCACTAATTTACTTGGCATGACGTCATTTTTTTAACCACCCCATGCAAGTGTATCCCACACCGTTCTCTGAACTCCTCAAGGGGGATCATTCGTTGTCCTGATCTGCAGGAGTATCGGAGACGGAAATTGTGCGAGAACTTGCTGCGCAACATGTCACTGCTGCTAGACGCATCAAAATAAAGAAACTAGGCAAAGAAATCCAAACGAACACTATCATCCTAACATTGGCGTTCCATTTCTTCCTTCTGTTATCAACATGGCTATCTTCGTACAAAAGTTTCAACTTACATTCCAAATCCTCTTCAATGTTATAATTGTTTCAAGTTTGACCACATTGAAAAGAACTGTAAAGCTGATCACATTGCCCAAAATGCTGCCAAGATGGCTATTCTCGTGAACATGACACCTGCAGATATCCATTGCGTTGTGGAATTGCGGCGAGCCCCATTCAGCCAAGTCTCGAGACTGCAAGACATGGAAGACGAAAAGGAAGTTCTCCATGTCAAATTCACACAGGCATTGGATTTCCTGAAGCTAGACAAATTACCAATGCTAAATTCGTATCTCCATCACTGACAGCAACATATTCTTCCATAACAAAATCTAACTCAAACAAATCTACTCAATGTATTGATGCGTCTACGCAAACTGATTCCGTGCCTATTCCAAATGCTCAAAACGAAAAGCCAAAACTACCAGCAAAAACCTGTTCAGCCACCAGTAGTTCAAAATGCAGCTGCTAAACCAAGGCTGCCACCAGCTGTACAAAATGTTTCCCACGACACAAATTCGCAGTCGTCAAAGCAAAATTCAATCAACGTGGGGTGAGTCAAACACCCAAACAAAAAACTGACTTGAAAACTGATGGGTTTGGAAAGGGATCAAACGATCCCATTCAAACTCATAACCGGTTTCCCTCTTGATATGAACCGGTTGACGGGGAGATGATGACGATCCGCCATTATCTGCTCCGTCCAGTGTAATTAGCACAAAGGAGGGAAGATCAAAAGGTTCCCACCTCCTGAATCAATGCAACACTAATAACTTAAATTTCCAGTCGTTTAATTTTGTTTACCAGTGTAAATGGAAAGTAAAATTATCCAGTGGAATTGCCGTGGACTTAAAGCAAATTATAATGAAATTCTCCTTCTCTTATCAAAATATAATCCTTCACTTATGTGCCTTAGTGAAACATTTTTAAAGGAAACGGACAAAATAGCTTTCAAAAATTATTCAGTGTATAACTTCATAAATACTAACACTGATAGAGCTTCTGGTGGTACATCTATTATTATTAATAATGCATGTCCGCACAGACAAATTGTTCTAAATACAAGTATTCAATCAGTTGCAATAAACGTAACATTACATCGACCAATTACTATCTGTTCGATTTACATACCTCCCAAATTTAAACTAAATCTTGAAGATCTTGATGATCTTATAAAACAATTACCACAACCATTTTTGCTTATGGGAGATTTTAATGGTCATCATGAATTTTGGGGCTGTTCCAAAACTTACCTTCGTCCTGCAACAGGTAACTTTTCTTCGCTTGATTTGTCAATTTGTCAACCGAACATCTTTCTGGATTTTGAATGGAAAGTACTGGATGACTTGCATGGTAGTGACCATTTTCCAATTATTATTTCAAATACTTCTAATCTGCCATCAGACCACCCTTCATATTTCAAATTTAATAAAGCTGACTGGAAGCAATTTGAAACGCTATGTAAAAATGATTTGACTTTGGAGAATTTTACTAATTTTTATGATCCTATTGATCGGTTTTCAGTTCTTCTGTCCGATATTGCTGACAAGTCCATTCCTAAAACTTCAAGAAATGGTAAACATAAAAATAAGCCTTGGTATAATGATGATTGTAAGACTGCTGTTCGAAAACGTAGAGCGGCCATTAAAAAGTTCAATATACGGCCGACGAAAGAAAACCTACAATCAGTTAAGATTCTGAGAGCAAAAGCTCGCAGAACTATAAAACAAGCAAAGAAACAAGAGCTGTCGGAGGACAGCAACGCTCGACTATTCAACAGCCTTGTCGACTGAATGAATACGAAAGTCGAAAAAGGGGCATAATTTAAAAAAAGCAAAATAGGGTTATGGAACCGGCATAGTGCTTATCAGCTCATGACAGTGGACAAGTGTGTGAAGTTTCAATCCATTCCCATTAGAGGGTACTGAGATACAGCTTACATATAGAATTTAACCCAAAACTCCTAAGTTTAAAAAGGTGCATAATTTTGTAAAATGCAAAGTTGAGTTATTGACCCTTTGCACTGCATGTCATATCATGACAGTGAACAAGTGTGTGAAGTTTCAATCCTTTCCATTAGTGGATACTGAGATACCAGCTTACATACAAAACCTTAACCAAAAAAATTCTAAGTCGAAAAAGGGGCATAATTTTGTAAAAAAGCAAAATAGAGTTATGGAACCTGCTTTGTGCATGTCAGATCATGACAGTGAACAAGTGTGTGAAGTTTCAATCCATTCCAATTAGTGAGTACTGAGATACCAGTTTACATACAAAACCTTAACCAAAAATTCTAAGTCGAAAAAGGGCATAATTTGTAAAAAAGCAAATAGAGTTATGGACCTGTGCAATGTAAGTCAGTTTATCACAGTGAATAAGTGTGTGAAGTTTCAATCCATTCCCACAAGTGGTTACTGAGATACCAGCTTACATACAAAACCTTAACCAAAAATTTCTAAGTCAAAAAGGGGCATAATTTGTAAAAAAGCAAAATAGAGTTATGGACCTGTGCAATGTAAGTCAGTTTTATCACAGTGAATAAGTGTGTGAAGTTTCAATCCATTCCCACATTGGTTGCTGAATACCAGCTTCATACAAAACTTAACCAAATCGGGACGCGGACGCGGACGCAGACGCCGACGCCGACGCCGACGCCGACGCATGGGCGAGTCCAATAGCTCTACTATTCTATGAATAGTCGAGCTAAAAATCATGGCATTCATACGTTTCAAAACTTAATTCTAGGTCATCGGTTAAAAAAGTCTGGGAAATGATTCGCAAAATAAGTGGAAAAGGAAAATCTTCAAATGTTTCCCATCTTACAAGTCAGACCAGTCTAATTGCATCTAGCAAGGAGGACATTGCCAATACACTTGGTAAAACTTTTCAAAAAAACTCTTCATCAACAAAATTATGAAAAGTTTCAACAAAATCGACTAAAGAAAGTAAACCTTTAAATTTGATTCAAGTAATGATGAAGATTATAATAAACCTTTTCACTCACAGAAATTGCTTGACGCTTTAGATAAATGTCACGATACCGCAGCTGGCCGGACCAAATATTATCAACTTTTAAAACATTTACCACAAGAATCATTAGACCTCCTACTTGAAATTATAATATTACATGGAAAACTGGCATTTTTCCAGATCCTGGAGAGAAGCTATAGTTATTCCAATACCAAACCGGGAAAGATAGCACTAACCCCAGTAATTATGACCGATTGCACTTACCAGTTGTTTATGTAAAACGCTAGAACGTATGATCAATTCTAGACTAGTGTGGTATCTTGAATCTCAAGGCCTAATACAACTTTCAAAGCGGTTTCGCAAGCAGCGCAGCACAACTATCATCTTGTTCGACTGGAAAATTTTATTCGTGATGCATTTGTTAAAAAAGAGCATTTAATGTCTGTCTTTTCGATTTAGAAAAGCCTATGACACTACATGGAAATATGGTATTATGAATGATCTTAACGACTTATGTTTAAAAGGGCGTCTTCCAACATTTATATCGCAATTTTTATCAGATCGCAATTTTAAAGTACGTGTTCATTCTACCCTTTCGGACTCTTTTGAGCAAGAACAGGGAGTTCCACAAGGTTCTATTTTATCTGTCACACTTTTTAGCACCAAATTAATAATATTGTGAAATGTTTGTCACCAGGGATAGATTGTTCATTATAAATTGATGACTTTCTAATATGTTATCGTTCAAAAAGTATGCGTACGATTGAACGCCATTTACAGCAGTGTTTGAACAAAGTTCAAACTTGGGCCATGGAAAATGGTTTTAGATTTTCCCAATCAAAAACTCAGTGTGTCCACTTTTGTCAATTACGGAAACAACATTGTGACCCTGAGCTATTTCTTAATGGTACAAAAAACCCGTTGTTGACGAAGCAAAATTTCTTGGTGTATTTTTGATAAAAGCTTTTTTATACCACACATAAAATACCTGAAAGCCAAATGTTTGAAATCGTTGAATCTTTAAAGGTAATTTCAATACTGATTGGGGAGCAGATCGCAAGGTTTTGTTTAAGACTTTAAAGAGCTTTGATTAGGTCCAAGCTAGTTACGGTTGTGTGTATGGTTCGGCCAGAAAATCGTATTTACAAATGTTGGATCTATCCATAATCAAGGTCTTCGTATTGCTCTTGGCGCATTTAGAACATCGCCTGTTGAAAGCTTGTATGTTGAAGCAAACGAACCCTCCCTTTACACGAGACGTGAAAAACTGTCATTACAATAAGCTCTGAGGGTAGCTGCCAACAAATCCAATCTGCTCATAAAATCATATTTAAACCCAAGTACCAGGATTCGTATGACAGAAAAACAAAACAATTAAAACCTTTTGGATTTCGCATCAGCAATTCTATGAGGAAACTGATTTTGAATTTGATGATATAAAAGAAAACTTAGTTCTGAATACACCACCATGACTCTAGTTCTCCAACAGTCTTTTTGATATGAAAACCGCCTTGAAAAAGTCTGAAACAAACCCTGAATATTCAAGTCCAAATATATGAAATCAAGTCGACTACAAAGAATCATTTCCGTTAGCCATCTGCATCAATCAAAATTACGTTTGCCAACTAACGCTACAATTTTTTCAGCCGAGGCAAACGCTATTGATTTGGCCCTTAATTTAATTTCAGAATATAATGAAGAAAAGTTTATCATCTTTTCCGACTCACTTTCTGTATTACAATCAATACACAACCGTCAACAGAAAATCCTCTCATTCAAAATATTCTTGTCAAGGTTCATGAACTATCTTTTAAGAAGTCCATCATATTCTGTTGGATTCCTAGTCATGTTGGTATCATGGAAATGAGGATGCTGATACCGCAGCAAAGAAATCACTTTCAATTAAATCAATCTAAATTGAAATTACCATATACTGATTTTAGGTCAAATATCAACAAATATATTTTAACTAAATGGCAGTCTTCATGAACAATGCTTCGTTCAATACACTTCGTAAATTAAACCTACTTTAGGTGAATGGCACCAGGGAAATAGATCTGTTTCGCAGGGAGGAAGTTGTTCTTTCTCGTTGTCGATAGGTCATACTCGGTTAACTCATTCGTATCTTTTGAACAATGAAGATCAACCCTGAATGTGTACCATGTCAACACCCGCTTTCTATTAAACATATTTTAATCAACTGTGTTGACTTCGATCCACAGCGCAATTCATACTATAATGTAGAATCGTTAAAAGAGTTGTTTGAACAAGTTCCTGCCGACAAAATTTTGCAACTTTTTAAACAAATAGACATATATCATAAAATCTGAACTTTATTTGATTTTTTTTTACATGTTTTACATTTTTATGTTTGCAATTGTCTTTTTACGCTATATATGTATATACCTTTTTACTTTAATAGTTTTATAGATGCTTTACAATTAACATAAATCATATAACTTTTTCTCGGCGATATATGACCTTTTTGTGTCGATTCGCCGTAAAACCCAACTCATTCAATCATTCTGATAAGAGTTTATTAAACATTATTTTGCTTATATTCATGTAAATAGTAAGAAAATACTGGAGGCTTGAGATGCGATTCAGTACCCCTAAAATGCACCTGAACTCGCCATTAATGATCCTGTTTTTAAAAAAGTTCAGGGGGAGGTCCTGACCCCCACTTATGGGAGGGGGATATCCCCCTCCCATACCTACCCCCCCCCCCCTCGCGGCTCCAATATCAAACACCTTCCGACGCCCCTGCACAAGTGGTTTGTGTCAGGTCCCTTAAAACTGATAACGAATTATACGGAAACCAAACTTTAGCATTTTCTAACACTTAATTCACAAATCTAACCTTGGTAAGGTACACATATGATCACGCTCACTTCACCTAAAAAACTTAAAAGCTACCTACATACCAAGTTAAATCGCAATATAATATCTTAATCTATAATCAACGAGCAGAAAATAGTGTTTTTCTATTTTCAGTAACAGCGACCCTGACCTTGACCGCTATGGCCTTATGAAATCCAAAGTTAGGCCTTTAATCAATCCAAAACTGAAATTATTGGCGAGATGTTGTATGTATTCTTCGCAAATGTGACCTTTATTTTTACCATGTGCGGGGCCTCCGTGGCCGAGTGGTTAGAGTCGTTGACTTCAAACCATTTGCCCCTCATCGATGTGGGTTCGAAACCTCATTTGGGGCGTAGAATTCTTCACGTGAGGAAGCCATTCAGCTGGCTTACGGAAGGTCAGTGGTTCTACCCAGGTGCCCGCTCGTGATGAAATATGCACGGAGGGGCATCTGGGGTCTTCCTCCACCATTAAAGCTGGAAAGTCGTCATATGACCTAAAATTGTGTCGGTGCGACAATAAACCCAACAAATTTTACCATGTGCACCGCCGTATGAACACATCTGCGGATGTCTCTACTTTTAGCATGTGTAAATGTTGAGTTCTGCTCAACCCGGGGCTAGAGGGCGTGGACCGTAGCATGCATTTCCACTACCGTCCATGAACAGGCTCAATCAAACCGAGCCTGCAACATTTTCGTTTTTGTTGTGTTGAGCGACCTGTGGAGTTTCCACTTTTTCTATTTTACACTTAAATGTCATATAAAAATGTAAGTCCCAAACCGTCCCAAACCAAGGAAGAAAGTAAAAGGGGCATAACTCAGAAATTAGTAATTCTAGATTTATAGTAATTGCGCCCTGCACTTTTGCACATTGCTATCTACCTATAATCAAAGTTTGCAGTCAATCCCTTTAATAACTCAAAAATAATTGGAGCAACAGTAATATTCATTGCGCGTTTCACTCCCCCCCCCAAGTTGCCATCAATCTATATCCTAAGTTTGAAGCACATCCCTTGCAAAAATCTCATAGCCTACATGTATATACCAATATTGCCACAGTTTTCTTTTGTCAGGGATTTATAAAGGGAGCGTAAATTAGTTCACTAATTGCCAAGATTTGATTTCGCCTCACTAATTCTGTCTTTTATGTTGTTAAAAGAAATTTAGATCAGCTTAAAACTATGACCGCAAGAAAATTGTCTTGTTTATATATCCACATCATATCTAAAACGTGCCCCAACAAGCTACATCGAATTATTTGACGCATTGTGAATTATAATTTATTAACAAATGCCTATTCATTCATTCGCCACACTTTGACATAGTTTACGTTTCCGTCTCTTCAAATTTCTCATAGGTTGGCTCCTAGTGACGTTTTCCTACTGGCATTCTTATCTTTATGATAATCGTGTATGGTCATTCGCATAAAGATGTAAAATATTTTTTTATATTTTTTTTGTATGTTATAAACAATTAGCTCAACAAGGTTAGCTGTATGTAAGATACCTAAAAACTGACTCAGTTATGGTAAGCTTTATAGTACCACTATGCCGAACTTAGGTCATATCTATTAATATGTCGTGTGGAATTATTAAAGGATACAGGAAGGCAAAAGGATTTTCCAAACGGTTATGTAAAGATGAAGATTCATTTTGATTTTTAATTTCAATTGCTTAATCTCAGTTGCTACAAAATGTAACACATCTAATTCCATACTTTTTCAGTATTGACAGGAGTCACAAGATTTAGTTGATCAGTGGTTGAGCCGGAAAATGCCATGCTGGGTTTCATCAAACAATGATTCTGTATCAGAGGATGTTCACATGTAGATTTCACTTTTACCATTTGCAGGCCTATGTTTTTTGTCAATTTTAAGGAAATACTTTTTTCTTGATCCCGGGACTAGGTTCCCAGGGTTTTTCTGGTTTTGCACCAGGCTGGAAAACTCTTCTTGCAAAGTGACGGCCCTTTTCCCGATGTTTTTACCCGTCCCTGCAAAATCCTTCGGGAAAATCCTATATGTTTAAACAACTCTCAAACGGGTTAAAGGGACGACAATAAAAACCTACATTTTTTTTGGCGGTTTAACGTGGTTTTATTGGTTGCGATGCAGAGTTTAACTTTTCCCGTTAAACAGTCATTTAAAGAGGGGATGTCCCCTTCTGAAATCACGACTAGTAACAAAATTTTTGATCATTATTGAAGTTTAAATCTTGGCAAAAATCAACATAACGATAGAATCTTTTTTAAGTTTTTTTGTTGTTGTTTTTTTTATACTTTTGTTAAAAAACCCGGATTAAAAAAAATTTCCTTTATTTTTGGCGTTTTTTTTTTTGTATATTTTCCGTTTAAAAAAAAATTTTTACAGCAAAACTGTGAAAACGTAATAAAATTAAAACGGGAACTTTTTACTTTGATTTTCCCTTTTTTAAATTTTTATTTTTGGTAACAAAACCAATTTTTTTCCCCAATTTTTTTTAAAATTCCCTTTTCCCGGGAAAAATTAATTCTGCAAAAAATCTTTTGTTTTTTTTTTTTTCTTTCTTTTTTTTTGTTTTAAATAACGGTTTTCAAGAAAAAGTATCTCCGGGTTTAAAGGTTGCTGATTAAAATTACCCAAACTTTCGGGTAACTGGGCATAGAAAAAACGGGAAACCCCGAAAGCCGGTTTTACCTGCGGGTTCTATAAAATCGTTCCCCAAAAAATTCGTTACGAAATTTATTTCCCGGAAAATAAAACATCCCGGAAGAAAATGAATTTCCATTTAAATTTTTCACCCGAAAAAAACGTTATAAACCGAGGATTTTACTCCCTTCAATGTAGGGTTACTAAAATATTTTTTAAAAAAAAAGGGGTTTCAGTTTTTTCGAAATTTTTTTGGGTGTCGAATATTGTTTGTTTCTTTGGGAGTTTAACGTCGCCCCGAAAACAATCTTTAGGTAAATGGGGGCTTTCCAGCTTTTAATTGGGGAAAAAACCAAGGTCCCCTTCCCATGCTTTTTCCATAAAAGGGGCGGGCACTAAATATTCGCTCGATTCCATCTTTTCCACCAGTTTTTTTCCCTCTAAAAAAGTTAATTTTTTTTGTTAAATGTACCCTGGACCGGGGAAATATTATTTAGGGCATTTACCGATTAAATAACCTATAAATTTCGTTTTACTTAATTTTCAAAAGGGGTTTTTCCAGCAGAGTCAAACATTTTGAAAACCCCATCCCCTCCGGGTCGGATTTGGGATTTCTAAAAAAATTTTCCCCCCCCCCCCCAGAAAATTTTTGGGTTTATGAAAAATTTTTTGTAATATTTTGGGGGCCCGTTAGCTCAGAGTATAAGGCCCCCGTAATGTGGTCTGTCACTTTTGGGGGCAACATTTTATGCCCTTTTTCGTTTTCATATATTTTTGTTAGTTTTATTTAAGGAATAAATGACCAATTAAAAAGTGAGACCCCCAACGGAAATTTTTTTATCATTTTTCTTGAAATTTTGTAATTAGCTCCCCTTTAATAGAAAGTTTTAGAAGGGACTTTTTCTTTTAAAATTTCCAAAAAAATTTTCCTAGTTTTATTTTTGCATTTGAAAATAAGAATTTTTCAACACTTGAAACAAAAATACGTTATAACCGTTATAACATAAATTTTAATATAACTTTTTTTCCCAAAACCCCGAGTTTGGAAAAAGGGAGGGTAAAAAATAATAAATACGGTGTTTTGTCCCAAGCATAGTTGCGCAAATGTTTGGGTTCTCTTTTTGATTTTTTTTGTTTTTTTCCCAAAATAAAAAATTTAACCATAAAAAAAAAAAAAAAATTGGAAAACAACAGGTTGCCCAAAAACGCCCTTAAATGAAATGTTGAAAGGTGGGTTTTTGTTTAGCTTTTTCCCACGGAAAGTAGGGGAAAAAAAACAAGTTTCCTTTCCGCAAACCTTTTCCCCGGGGTTGAGCAAAACTCAACATTTACACATTTTATACCAAGCAGAATATAATTTACCATGATTTTTCCCCCTTTCGGCGGTCCCACATAAAACCCTTCAATGATGTACAGAGGGGAAATTTTCCATAAAAAGGGGGAAAATGGTCCCAAGATAAAATAAGGGCTTGGCCCTAAACGAGAAAACTTTGGGACAAAACCCTAAACAGGGGGGACTGGGGGTTATGGACCCCTTGCATATCACAGAAATCCCCCCCCGGAAAAAATTAAAAAAAACACACCATACCAAGGGGGTGTTTAAAACAATCCCCCAAAAGCTTTTTAAACCCGGGAGTTTTGGAAACCCCCAAAAGCAAAAAATATAAAAGCTGAAAAATTAAAAAGACGCTAACACAACAAAAAACCGTGCTGAACGAGACCAAAAATATTAAAGCTCAAACCCTGAAGGTACGGGGGGGGATTTTTTAGGGCCGCCACACGGCAAAAAAACAACGCGCTGTGAAAATAAAAAAAAAAAATGGAAAACCTCGGCCCCCCAACACGACATAAATGAAAATTTTGGGCAGGCTCGGTTTAGTTTGGGTTAAAAAAAATATTTTTTTCCCTTATACATTATACAAAAGTCAAACGTTTTATAGCAAAAAAGCAAAAACATGAATTGGGTTTTCTTGTCAAAGGGTTATGTAAACAGCCTATAGAGGCTTATATTAAACATCTCCTTAAAATTTGTCTTGCGATTTTTAAAGTGTACACAAAAATTTTGGGGGAATAAAAAGGGAAAAAAAATTTGATGAGAAAAAAAAACCCAAACCAAAGGGGGGACATAAGAATTGTAGTTTAAAAAGAGATTGTATGCTGAGTTTTACTCGTTTTCAGAAGAAAACAAAGTTTTTTAAGTTGGGTGAATCAACTAGTTTTGAATCCCCCATTTAGCCGGATATATTTCGCACGGGAGCATTTTGATCGTGCAAAGTTTTTCCCGACCCGTATATAAAAGTTTTGGTACGTTAAAAGGAAAACCCAAAGTTGAAAAGAACTTTGTCTTTGAGCAGAGTATTTGAATGCAAAGAAAGTGTTTTAAAATTTAATTTAAACCACAAGAGCAATGGGGGTGAAAAAGAAATTGTTTTCGAAAAAGGTCACGATTAAAAGACATGATTTTGGCTTCCCGGGTTTTTTGGCCTATGGAGGGATAATTCTGCGTATTGGCGAAAAGGGGCCCAAATTACACAAGCCCAGGACCGGGCCCCCCTTGCCGCGGGGGGGGAATAAAAAACCCCTTTTTGCCGGGGGGGGAAACCTTCCAGGGGCCCCGGGAGGGGGTAACGAAACTTCCCCGGGAAAATAAAGGCCCACCCTTTTTTGGCCCCGGGGTGGCGGGCCCGCCTTTTTTTAAAAACCCGGAAAAAGAAGGGAAAGGGGTTTTTTTTTTTTGGGTTTTTGGGAAAGGGGTTGCCCACGGCACCGGGCGGGGTTTTGGGGTCTTGGGTTTAAGTAAAAATTTCCCCCTTTCCCCGGGTTTTTCCCAATAAAATTTTTGGTTGATTTTAAAAAGTTTTTTTGGCCGATTTCCCTACGACCCCAACGGTATAACCCTGGAAACCCGCTTTTTTTTTTCCCTTTTTAATCCCGGTTTTTCATTTAAATTTTCCCATAAAATGGGGGTTTTAAAAATTAAAAAAAAAATTTAAAAAATTTTTTAAAAAAAAAAATTTTAAAAATTTATTTTTAAAAAAATTTAAAATTTGCCCCTTGGGGGGGGGGCAACGATTTGCCCGCCGGGGGGAAAACCTTGGGGGGGGGGTTAAAAAGGGGGGGGGAAAAGGAACAAATTCACGTAAAAAGAATTTCCATTTAAGAAGGGGGTTTGGGGAAGGGGGGGAGGGGAAAAGGGGTAAACCCCGGGTTGTTTTTGAAAAAAGGGGGGAGAAAAAATTTTAAAAATTCCCTCCCAGAAACCAAAGGTTTTAAAAAACATTATCTTTCCCGTTTTTTTTTTTTTGTTTTTTTTTTCCTCCCGCCGGCCGGCGGGGGGGCCCGCGAGTGTTTTTTTTTTCGGGGAAAAAAGGGTTCAAAAAAAATATCCCCAGGGGAAACAATTTTTTGGGGGGAACAAGGGGGTTGAGTTTTTTCCCGCCCCTTTGGGCTCAAAATATTTTCCAAAAAAAAATTTCTTTTAATGGGGGAACCGGGGGAAAAAAAAAAAATGGGAGTTAATCTCCTTGGGGTTGGAACAAGGGAGGGGGGGTGCCCCGCGGGGGTTTTCCCAAAATTTTTTTTTATTAAAAACGGACAGGGGGCCCCCCTTTTTTTTGGCCCCTTTGAGGTTTGCAAACCACCTTTTGGGCCCATAAGTTTGGGGTTAATTTTTTAACCCACCCGAAAAGTTTTTCCCCAAAACACCGTTTTTTTCGGGAACTCCTCAAAGGGGGGGATGAAAAAATTCTTTTGGCCCCCTTGTTTTTTTTTGGGGGGATTATTTTCCGGGGGGAAAAAAACCGGGGAAAAATTGGGGGGCGAAAAAATTGTTTCCCCGGCCAACAGGGCATTTGCTGCAAAAGCCCGCATAAAAAATTTAAAAAAAACAAAAGGCAAAAAAAAAAAATCCAAACAAAACCCCTATCATCCCAACTTTTGGGGGGGTTCCTTTTTTCCTTTTTGCTTCTGTTATAAAAATTTGGGCTTTTTTCGTAAAAATTTTTTCCATTTACTTTCCCAAATTTCCCTCTTAAATTTTTTTAATTTTTTTCAAGTTTGGCCAAAATTAAAAAAAAAAAAAAAAAAACTTTTAAAGTTTTGGTTTCCTTTTGGGGCCCAAAGGGGTTTTTTGGCCCCCAAAGGGGGGGCCCCTATTTTTTCTTTTTGGAAATGAACCGGCAAATACCCCTTTTTTGGGGCCCGTTGTTTTGGAATTGGGGGAAAGGGGCCCCCATTCACCCAAAAAATTTTTCTCGAAAAACGGGGCAAAAAAAAAAAAAAATTTTTCCGGGGAGTTTTTTTTTTCGAAAAAGGAAATTTTTTTCCCCAAAAGTCAAATTTAAAAAAAAACCAAAAAGGGGGCATTTGGTTTTTTTTCCAAAGGGGGGGCCTTAGACAAATTGCCAATGCTTTTTAAAAATTTTTTTTTCCCCGTGGGGGTTTTTTTTTTCCATCAACTTGGAACCCGGGAAAAACTTCTTCTATACCCCAAAAACAAATTTTTCTAAACAAAAATCAAAACTTTCAATGTATTGTTTGCGCTTTTTTCCCCCGGCCAAACCAAAAATTTTCCTTTCCTATTAAAAAAATCCCTCAAAACGAAAAAAAATAAAAAAAAAAAACCAAGAAAAAACCCTTTTTTTCAGACCCCAAGTAGTTAAAAAATGCAGCTCCCTTAAAAAAAAGGCTGCCAAACCAGTTTGAAACCAAAATTTTCCCCCAAATACAAAAAATTCGAAAGTGGGCAAAGAAAAAAATTCCCAAACAACGGGGGGGAAAAGAAAAAACCCCCCCCAAAAAAAAAAACCCTGACTTGAAAATGAGGGTTTGGAAGGGATCAAACGATCCCTTTCAAACTCAAAACCGGTTCCCTCTTGATAAAAACCCGGGTTTAAAGGGGGGGGAATGAGGACGATCCCCCAATTTTTGGGCTCCGTCCATGTAATTAGCCCCAAAGGGGGGGGAAGATCAAAAGGGTTTCCCCACCGGGAATAAATTTGCAACCTAATATTTAAAAATTTTCCCGGGGCCTTTTTAAAATTTTTGTTTTCCAGTGTAAATGAAAGTAAAATTACCCAGTAAATTTTGCCGGGATTTAAAAGAAAAATTTAAAATGAAATTCCCTTCTCTTTTCAAATATTTTCCTTCACTTAGTCCCTTATGAAACTTTTTTAAAAGGAAAAACGGACAAAATAGCTTTCAAAATTTTAGTCGTGTTTTAATTTCATAAATTTTTAACATTTTTTGGTGGACTTCTTTTTTTTGAAACTTTTTTTTTTTTTTTTCCCAAAATTTTTTTTGGGATTAATTTTTTAATGCATTCCCCACAGAAAAATTTGTTCTTAATACAAGTGTTAACATTTTCCCAAAAAAACGAACATTACACGACCAATTACTACTGTTCGTTTTAATACCCCCCAAAATTAAAAAAATCTTGAAGATTCTAAAGCCTTTAAAAAACAATTACCCAACCATTTTTGCTTAGGGAGTTTTTAAAGGGGCTTTCAGAAGGGGGGGGCTTTTTTGACAGAAAACCACTAGAGGTAAAAATTATTGAAACTTTTATTGAAAAAATGCCTCTTTTTTATTAAATGATAAACCAAAACTTCCCTTTCACCCTGCAAAAGGGTAAACCTTCTTCGCTTGATTTGTAAATTTTGGTAAACCCGAAATTTTGGATTTTGAATGGAAAGACTGGATGACTGCAGGGAAAGTGCCCTTTTTTCCAATTATTTTTTCAAAGTTCTTTATAAGGGCCGCCCCCCAAAAAAACCTACAATCGGGTTAAGATTCGGAGGCAAAACCCTCGGAAAATAAAAAAACCAAAAAAAAAATCAGGGCATTAATACGTTTAAAAAATTTTAATTTTAGGTCTTTCGGTTAAAAAAGCCCTGGGAAATGTTTCCCAAAATTTAAGGGGAAAAAAAAAAATTTAAAAGGGTTCCCATCCAAAATCAAAACCAGTCTTTGCTTTCTAGAAAGGGGGACTTGCCAATACATTGGGGGAAAACTTTTTCAAAAAACTCTTCACAAACAATTATGAAAAAGGTTTTTAAAAACCAAAAAAATCGACCTAAAGAAAGTAAACCTTTAAATTTTGATTCAAAATTGATGAAGATTATAATAAAAACCTTTTTTTGCCACGGAAATTTCTTGACTCTTTAGACAAATGTCCCTGATACTGCAGCTGGGGGCCGACCAAAATTTATTATCAACTTTTAAAAAATTTTTCCACAAGAATATTAGGACCTCCTACTTTAAAAATTTATAATAAAAAATGGGAAAAAGGGGATTTTTCCGATTCCCGGAGGGAAGCTATTGTTATTCCCAAAACCAAAGCCCCGGAAAAAAAAAGCACGAAACCCCCGAATTATAGACCGGTTTTCCCTTATAGTTGTTTATTTTAAAACCCCCCTAGAAAAGTTTGTTTAAATTTTAGACTATTTTTGGGGGCTTGAATCTCAAGGCCTAATTTTTTCCCCAAGCAGCGCAGCCAAAAACTGATCATCTTGTTCACTGGGAAAATTTTTTGTGTGTTTCCTTTTTTTAAAAAAAAACCATCTAGTGGCCCCCTTTTTTTGATTTGGAAAAAGCTTTTGACAACCTGCAAAATGGAAGTAGGGGTTTATGAATTTATCTTTAAAGACTTAGGGTTTAAAAGGTCGTCTCCCAAATTTATATCCCCCAATTTTTTTCTGTTCGGCAATTTTGAAGGGGCGGTTTTTGGTTTTCCCTGTCTGACTCCTTTTTAGCAAGAACAGGGGGTTCCACAAGGGTTTTATTTTACTGTTTTTCAAATTTTTAGCATTTAAAATTAAAAGATAGTGAAATGTTTTTTACCGGGACAGATTTTTCATTATATGTTGGATTTTTTTTTTTGAAAATGTTATCGTTCAAAAAATATGCGTACGATTTTAACCCAATTACAGCAGTGTTTGAATAAACCCTTTAAAAATTGGGGCCTGGAAAATGGTTTTAAATTTTCTCAATCAAAAAACTTTGTTTCCCCTTTTGTAATTACGGAAACGGCATTTTGACCCCAGCTTTTTCTAAAAAGGTACAAAAATACCCCTTGTTGCGAAGCAAAAATTTTGGGTTATTTTTTATAAAAAAGTTTTTTTAAAAAACCGGGACATAAAAAACCCGAAGCCAAATGTTTGAAATCGTTGAATTTTTAAAGGTAATTTCAAATAATGATTGGGGAACAGATCGCAAGGTTTTGTTTTAGACTTTAAGAAAATTTTATTAGATCCAGCGGGGTTTCGGTTTTGTTGTTTAAAGGGTTTTGCCAGGGAAAACGTATTTTCAAATGTTGGGTTAAATATTTTATAATCAAAGGGCTTCATTGCCCCTTGGGGGCATTTTGAACTTTGCCTGGTTTAAGCTTTTATGTTGAAACAAACGAACCCTCCCTTTAAAACGGGGGAAAAAAAAGGAAAAACTTTTTCATTACAATAACTTTTTGGGGGTTTGCTGCCAACAAATTCCAAACCTGCCCCATAAAATTTTAATTTTTTTTAAACCCCCAAATACCCAGGGAATTTTTTTTAAAGACAGAAAACCCAAAAAAATAAAACCTTTTTGGGGTTTCGCATCAGCAATTCTATGAAAAAAACTGATTTTGGGAAATTTTATTGATATAAAAGAAAAAAAAATAGTTCTGAATTTCACCCCCATGGGCTCTTAGTTTTTCCAACATTTTTTTTTGATTGAAAACCTCCTTTAAAAAGTTTTGAAACAAAACCCCGAAAAAATTTTAAATCCCAAAAAATGAAAACAAGTCGACTTACAAAAATTTAATTTTTCCCAAATTTATCAGATGGTTTAAAGGGTGAATTTAAAAGGGGTTTGGGTTGGGCCCCCGTTTGCCATTTTGCCAAACAATCAAAATTAGTTTTCCAAAAATTTCCGCTACCCTTTTTTTTTAGCCCAGGGGAAAAAACTTTTTGATTTGGTTTGGGCCCCCTTTAATTTTTTTTTTCGGAAAAAATGTAAAAAATTTTTCTTTTTTTCCGCCCCACTTTCTGTATTTAAAAAAAATACACAACCGTCCCCAACAGAAAATCCCCCTCATTCAAAATTTTTTTTTGTCAAGTTTTCTTTTTTAAAATATTTTTAAGGAAAATCCCAAAAATTTTGTTGGATTCCTATTTAGGGTTTGGGATTTATGGGAAAAGAGGGTGATTTCCGCAGCAAAAAAAAAAAAAAATCACTTTATTTAAAAAAAATCCCAAATTGAAAAAATTTCCATAACTGATTTTTTTTGGGCAAAAATCAACAAATCCCTTTTAAACCTTTAAAAGGCGTTTTCCCTGGGAATTTAAAGCTTTTGTTCAAAAACTTCGGTGAAATTAAAAAACCCCTTTTTGGGGAATGGGCCCCGGGAAAAAAATTCCCTTTGCAGGGGGGAAAAATTTTTTTTTTCTCGTTGGTAAAAAATGTCATACTTGGTGTTTAAATCATTCGTATCTTTTTAACAATAAGACAACCCGGTTGTAAACCCTGTTTAAAACCCCGCTTTCTATTTAAAAATTTTTTAATTTAATTGGTTTACTTCGATCCACAGCGCAATTTATACTATAATGTAGAATCGATTAAAAAAAAAGGGGTTTGGGTTTAACAGTTCCTGCCGACAAAATTTTGGGAAAATTTTTTAAAAAAAATAAGGGTTTTAAAACCCAAAAATCTGAACTTTATTTGATTTTTTTTTTTATTTACATGGGTTTTAAAAGGGGTTTTTGTTTGGGGAAAATTGGGCTTTTTTTCGCATTGTTATTTTACCTTTTTACTTTAAAAGTTTTATAGAAACTTTACAATTAAAGGAATTTATTTAACTTTTTTTTTTTTCCGGGAATGAAACCTTTTTTTTTCGGGTTCGCCGGTAAACCCCAAACCTTTCATTCAATTTTTACCAAAAACAGGACCAGGGGGGGCCCTTTCTTTGTTAATAAAAGCACGTTTAGCCCATGTGCAGTAAATAAATTGCAGGTGATAAACCCCCCTTTAAGGGAAAACGTTTTCACCCTTTTTAAAGGTTTTAGAAAATTTTATTGAATTAGGGCTAAATAAACAAAGTGATTTAAGGGTACAACAGGTTTTTTTTATCATTTTTTAATTTAAAATAAGTTTTTTTAACAATTAATTCATTATTGCTGTTTTTTTTATTATCAAAAAAATAAAAATTGTTAAAGGGACAAGCCTTTTTGAAGGGAAAAATTTTTTGGGGTATTTTGAACAATGAAAATCTTTTTTGGGGGATTTTATTTTACTAAAAGAAAGTTAACCTTTTTTTAGGGCCAAAAACAAGAAAGGGAATTTTAAGGGATTTTTATTAAAATAACATCCCTGTCTATAAAAAATTCTTTTTCTTTAAAAAAAGCACTGAAAAGCCCTTTTTTAAATTTTTAATAAAACTGAGCAATCAAAAATTTTGGATCTTTTCAATTAAAATTTTTTTTTTGTTTCAAAGCTGAAAAAAAAAACCAAAAAAAAAAAAAAGCATTTTAGTTAAAAAAATGCAAAACCAGGAAAATTTAAACCAAATTTACCCGTAGGGAAACTTTTATGTTCTCTGACAAATTTTGGGGTACTTTTCAAATTTTAAGGGGGTTTTTGGAAACCCTTTTCGACGGGAACCCGACAAAGGGTTTGTTTAAAAATTGGGGTTTTTAAAAATCGGTTTTTTTTCGGGGGGGAAGGGGGGGGGGGGGGGGGGGGGGTCACTTTATTAAGGAGATTTTTTGGGCCTTTTTTAAAAAAACTACAAAAATTAAAATCGTTTTGTTTAAATTTTTTGGGGAAATACCCGTTCTTTTTTTGCACCCTGATAATTTAAAAGTGGGTGGGTTTTTGGGAGTTTGCGGGTTTATTTTGGGGTTTTTAAAGCAGACGAATGGAGGTTTTCGTTGGGTTTTGTTTAAAAGAAAAACCAAACACGGGAACTAAAGGTTAAAAAAAAAAAGGGTTTTTTAAAAAACGGGAGTACGGGGTATTAATTTGAAGGGTATTGTTAATGTTGCAGAGATTATAATCTTGATTGTGTTTGACTTGGGATGAGTTGAGATAAATAATCTGGGGCGATATTATTATTCATTTTATAAAAAAGTTGTCACTTTATGCTTTTTTCTTCTGTCGGTTAATTTTTCTTATTGAGTTCAATATAAAGTTTTTCTGTGTTACATAATTTTATTGCACCCGTTACAATTCTCGCTGCCTCAATTTGTACGGACTCAATATTTCTTTTTTCTTCTATGGTACAATTGCCCCAGACAGAGTCACTGTATTCTAGGAGAGGTCTGATAAAGGATATGTATAATGTTCAAGAGACTTTCTGTTAAGTATAAATTTCAAAGATCTTAATATTCCTAATCTTTGCCATGCTTTAGCTGTGGTTGCTGCGATATGTGACTGCAATTTTCCATTGTTGTCAAAAGTGATGCAAAGGTGTTTATGATGTTCGACAGCTTTGATTGCGATGTTGTTCATTGTTAAGACTGGGTGATTTACTTTGTTCTTTTTTCGTGAGATTAGGAGCGTTTCAGTTTTGGAGGATTGAAATCCACGAGCCATTTGTTCGCGCAGTTGTGAATCTTATCTAAGGCTGTATTGAGAGTATGAGCTGCATTTAATGGACGGTCTACGATTACATAAAGACTTGTGTCGTCTGCAAAGAGTCTGAGTTTACTTCATTGACTATGTCATTGATATATATAAGAAATAAAAGGAGGCCTAAGATAGAACCTTGTGGCACTCCATCGGGAACTGTTTGCCATTCAGAATAATGACAACACGTTGTTGTCTGTCAGACAGATAGAACTTAAACCAAGTACGAAGTGTACCTCGGATACTAATAGTAGAGAGTTTCTGTATCAGCCCCTTATGCCAGACACGATCAAAAGCCTTAGATATATCGCAAAACACGACCCTTATTTCTTTTCCTTCGTCTAAGGCTTTGCAGAAATCATTATATATGTAGAGAAGTTGATTTGTGGTAGAATCACCTTTGATGAATCCAGACTGAAGTGGTATCAGAAACTTGTTTGACATAAGGAAGTTGTACAAATACTTATGGATACATATTTCCATAATTTTTCCAAGACATGAGAGGAGAGAAATAGGTCTGTAATTACTAGATTTTGATGGATCAGATTTTGTAAATACTGGGGTTACATAAGTCTTTTCCCAACCTGTTGGGACATAGGAATTAGACAGAAGTCGATTGAAATATTCTGAGAGTGGAGAACACAACTCGTTAATTGCTTCCTTCAGCAGTCGAGGGCTAATCAAGTCTGGGCCTGAGGCTTTAGAAAGATCAGTGTTTGATATGGCATCTGCAACATCCTGAAGAAGTATATTAATGCTGGTAAGGACGGATTCTGCTGTGAAGTATATGTTTGGTAGTTTTTTGTTGGTATCGTTTATGGAGGACTGTTTACTGAAGAAAACATTCAGAAGGTTTGCATTTTCAAGGTTAGTTTTGGCTATAGTGTCACCATTTATCAATGCTGGAATTGTTTAATTAGATTTGTCAAGTTTGAGAACAGTTTTAGCTAATTTGAACCAATTGTTTTAAGTAAATGCATTTGTATTTATTTTCTCAATTATAGAATTTTGGAATTGGGCTGTTGCCTTTTTTTTAATTGCTTTTGTTATTTCGTTTCTCTTCGGTGGAATTTTCCCAATGACCGCGATATTCGAAAATTTTTCAGTAATGTGAATTTGGTTTTTCGAGGATAAGTTTTTGGATGTTAAGGTTTAAAAAAACCCGGCACTTCCCCTATCAGCAAAATTAGGGTGGCCATTTTATAAATTGCGTGCATGTTTTGTGCTTTTAATTAATGGCAAGATCAGGATTCTCAAACAAGAATAAAGAAAGTTATCAAAACGAAAGGTTTACACCATCCATGAAAAATAGCATGCCAAAATCATCAATTTTGCGCCTTCTGAACAGCCTACAATGATCCCGCTGCAAGAACAATGCCCAATTTTATTGCATTTCTCAATTTAATAGTCCTTACTGAACATCAGGACATAAACGGAATGGGGGCCCATCCAGCTCGTTTTTTCACAAAATAACGAAAATGTTCCTAAGTATCAATCAACAAGCACAGGACCCTTCCGTGATTTGAATTTTTCCGCAAAAAGGTGTCTCATTGATCATACAAAGCTACCAGCAGTTAGTTTTCCAACTGACATCAGAATTTTACATGTATCGGCTGTATAAATTTTCTAAAGAATTAATAATCATTATCTCTCACCTTAATTTACAGACATCCAGAATCACGAAGTTCTATTTATAACAAATATTGACGGGGGCCAAAATTCGAAAGTGTACCCTGCTACCTTAAAAACGATATTGTTACTTGTGAACTTTACATCTTCCAGGTGCAGAGGTATAGTGGAACAACAGGTATTAAGTTCCCGTTTAGTAAAAGTTATTGCGTTACTTAAGTCAAAGCGTTATAAGATCAATTTTGTTTACTTTTTCTTTTCATGGACATTAAGGGTTACGAAGTGGCAATTTTAACTATTTTAAAAATTATGTTTTGTAATTTGAGGGAAAACATGAACAGACTCACTTTGACCTATATTTAGCTACGTGTTTAAGGAGTGCATAAATGAGAAGGAACGGAGCAAGTTGATTAGTTGGTTATTTATACTTTGATATTATTTCATGTGTTATCAATTCGTTTGTACATGCGGATCTGCTGGATTGAACATTTTTCTGTCTTCTGCTCGGAACGACAATTCGATGGATAGGATTATAGTTGTTCAGTCTTACATTTTTTTACAGGCAGCAGGATATATTAGTAATGGCTTGATTGGCAGGTTTAATTTCATGTGTCATGCAAAAGGGCTCTTTTTTATAAAACCAGCTACTTCACAGAGTTTATCAAAATTAGTTGTAGTGTTTACAATATATTCATCAAATAGAAACAACAATATTGAGAGACAACACAAAATAGAAATATGTTCCTTACATTTTACAACATGTTAACTGATTCTGCTTTAAAAACCGTTGCGTTTGGGTTTCCCTTTGGCTAGTATCACTCTTCTTGTTTGTTTCTCATCAGTATTTAGTAAAATCCTGTCTTTAAACACTTTGGTTTTCTTAAAGTGAAAGAAGCCACCAGTGTAGTATGTATTTACTTAATTTTTCCTCTCTCATTTTATACTTTTAAATTTATTCCAAAATAATTTCTTTACTTTGATGACAATGTATATATTATTTTAAATATATCTAGCCTAAAATGTACTAGAAGGAATATTAGGAATCATATTTCGGCGGCGGCCATTTTGAAGTGCTGAAATAGCAAACTAATTACACAATTATGACCTTGTAGTCGTTTCTTGTTGTTTTTAATGATTAAAACCAATTTGGCGAAATGAAGGCAACTAATTCCGTGTATAAAGCCATATATCTGAATTTTGAAATGTGCTAAAAAGCGATATTGTTACTTGTGAGCTTGAGAGCCGTTTCTAACAGTAATTCGCTTGCAGCAATAAATTACCTTTAACCATTACCTTTAACCATATTGAAGATCTCTATGTCCTTAAGTAGGAGAAACTATGTCCTACGTAGGAGATACTAAGTCCTACTTGGCATTCCCTGTTTGATATTTGTCTTTGTTTTTTAGGAGATACTATGTCCTACGTAGGAGATACTAAGTCCAACGTAAGACAGATTTGAATCTCTCTGCTGGCACCAGGACGCTGCCATGTGATATAATGTCAAAATCTATTGCTCGTTATACGGTATAAATCATAACAGAAACGTGTCAAAGTCTTAATTATCGCGCAAAAAATAAATATGTACACGGTATACAAGATGCATACTTTGTTACTGTATAAGTAATATAGGTCAACAACTTCTGTAAATATTTTAACTTCGATGAGAGATACTTCCTCAATACTATTGCATTATGGTAAGAAGAGAAGTAACATTGTCAATATTTACATTCCTTAAATAGTTCACGTGATTTAGTACACGGTACATTCTGCGTATAATTAAGAAAACAGTTGCAAAATATCATTTTAACAGTATTTGTCGTTCAAGGAGGAAGAACATTTAAAATGATAAGGAGCTATTACAAAATGAAGATGCTGTTAATACCATTTATCGTTACAAGTAAGATAATGTAATCTTTATTTCTGGTCTGTTAACAGATTTAAAACATGATAATAAGCGTCGGGTAGGTATGTGGCATCACATTCATGTTTCCCGCTGAATAACTTGAGTTTGCTTAAAGTTGCACAGTCAAAGGTCGATGGTACTAAAACACAATACACAGTGTCCGTTAGTATTCTATTTAGAGCAAAATTAAACGAGATTCCGGCTTTTTCGGACGTTGATACCAATACCAGTGCTGGACCTGCATATTAGGTCAATAGATTTAATTTCAGTGAAGCTGTTACAAAAAAAAATGAACAGATTCAACTCAATATCTGGAGTCTGGATTGATATATTGAAATGAAACTTGGCCTAAAGGTATCATATTTTGATTGCATATGAGGCGAGTGGCGTCGAGGTCACTATAACTCAATATAGTAAAAGACCAACTGGGTCAGTCCGCCAAATAACTAAAGATAGAAAATGTGAATCATCTTAAACATTACGCTTTAAGAAGATTATATGAGTACCAAATACGGTCAGTTTGGTCGTGTATATTTTCTTTTGATTGAGCTAAGCATTTCCAAATAATAATAATCTTAAATAGAATACATTTAGTGATTATAATCATTAGCGTATGTCAATAATTATTTCGCAAACAATGTTTTTCACCAAAGTGATAAACTATGTTAGCGCGTGGTAAACAGAACGTATCGAACTGTCTGACTGCAAAACTATATACTAGGTAGTTCACAGGAAGTAATGGCGTAATGTCATTTATCCGGATAACAGAGGAAAAAGCCAGAATCGAAAATCAGTCTACGGATTATTAGCAATTCCTGTATGAATTTATAAAAATGACAATGTCGCTATCATTCTACAGATTAAATAGAACAATAAAAATGTTGAAACGTGAATGTCTTAATCAGCTTGCAATTTTCTGATTTCTTTCATCATGGGCCAGTGTTGTTTTTTTTTCGGGTCAATTTGGGGCCGAAGTTCGGCCTCAATCCCAATGAGAAATAGTATGCTTTTTTCCCAATGTTACCTTCAAAATTCCCAATTGAAAGCTGAAAAAAATGCCTGCAAATTTAAACAACATGACACGAAAAGTAGGTTCCGAAATACATTACGTTGGTGTTTGTGTAAATGGTTTTTGTTTTGTAAACAGTCAATTGTAGTCACTTCCCCTTAAGCCGGGTCATTGAAAGGCATGATAATGTAAGCGTCTGCTGATCGTAAACATGCCGTCTACAATTGTAAGTATTATATACAAAGAAAATCAATAAAAGTGACGCTAAAAGTACGCCAAAATTGATGTTTTGTTCGTCAGACAAACATTTTAACTACAGATTCGATTACCGCTCAAATTATTACACCTACAACGGCTATGTCTAGTCAACTTGAAACCGAAAGTAAAACTAAAGAAAAACTAGCAATAGCGTCAGTGACGACTGATTCAGGTAGCGATCTAAGCCATAATGAAACACGAGATACAGCCATGTCTGTTGTATTGCAAGCTCAATGAGAGATGAATATTTGTTTGTAGAAGTTTTTTGTTTTTATATTTTTTATGAATGAATATGATAACAATACTATCTTTTACCATAAAACTTTCCTAAAATGTATTGTTAGTTCATTAATTCTGAAACAGAAAATCCCAATTTTGGTGTTTTACGACGCATTTTTCCCAATTGTCAAGGCCCCGGCCCCATTCCCAAACTAGTGGAAAAAAACACTGTGGGCAAATATCGCAAAACTAAGCGCACGGATATTTACATTTGATTTGACCATATGATGGATAATCTACTTTACAAATATGAGAGCTTTCATTAAAATCTACATCGTAGACTTTTTTCTGTTGGAGAAAATGTCATCAACATTGTGATTTTCCAAGATTTGAGGTCCTGGTTTTACAAATCAGTCTAGCAAACAATTCAGCCACACGACCCTATCTTTTATTTTGCTGAAATTTCTTAGAATATCCTGAAGTTTTTAAAAATCGAGGTTTAATTCTACATTGTAGATTTTTATTCCGAACCTGCAGAACTACATTGGTTTTCCACATTTTCTATATGAATGTTTTAGGACACTGAACTAGTTATGGTATATATCTAAATATCAACATATATACGTGACTAGCCGTGTTATTGACTATATTTAATGCTAAATGATTTAATATATCAAGTAGCTGAATAGTAGAGACAAGATACGTGACTCTCTTCGGTTAATAAACCGAATATTCTTATATGGCACATTACAATACATGCATTAAAATGCGAATAGTAGATTCCTGCAACGTTATTGTGACTTTTTTGTGCAAAGTGTGCGGAAACTTCACTATTCATGTTTTTAAATTTCGTTTGTTAAAGAGTGTTAATGAGTTACACTCTGAAACCTTTTTTCAAGTTATTTTCCTTTAAGTTGCACTTATTAATAAGTAAATAAAAATAAATAACGCGACACAATCGAAAAAACACACGAAATTTCAGCATTCATACATATACTCTGACAGTTATAAAACAAATTAAATAACAGGTTTGCCTTGTTAAATACTTTCTCATCTAAACTAGATTTTTACTTATTTATCATTCCAGCATTGATGTCAAGCGCTGGAGCTGTTGACAGATGTGGGGACAGATGTACATGTAAGTAAACGTATTGCCTGTGTGAGTTTGCCGCCTTTTTTGCAGTTCGTACCCTTAGGATATTGTGTCAGTCATAGGAATCGCATCCACTTAGATCGTGAATGAATAACATTAATTAATGCTGGTATATATGTTTAGTTATAAGACAAAGCATTGACTATAGTAAAGTAATGCTAGGTTAATATAATCAGTGCATCAAGATTGGACGATATAGACATTTTCTTCTTTAACATGATACACCTGTTTCGTCATTTCTGATATTGAGCATAGTATATCTAAGAATTAACCCTTACCGTGCTAAATTTCTATAATGAACTTGTCCATCTTTCAGTTTGGACAGTACCATTAACTGTTAAAAGGGGTGTATACAAAAATAATATGGACTGAATGGCGAACTGTGCATATCATGACCAGACTGCACGGATGTTCAGGCTGATCATGATCTACACTGGTCGCAAAGGCAGAATCAATCGTGTCCAGCAGTATAAGGGTTAAGAACTTAACACTATCTTAAATTAACAGAACTCGACGTTGAACATCAAAACTCAGTCAAAACTTATATGAGCTGCGGTGAACCACTATTTGACCGATCGAGACTTATACATATCTAACAACTCGACTGAAGTTCGTTTTTAGTTACAAATTAAACGGAAGCAAAATGTATCGTTAAATCATTCTCATGTTGCTCATTTCTAACAAATGTATCTTTTATTAACTTATATACTAGACTGTCTATATGTATATGTAGCAAAATGTTTATGTTATTCCCGATGTGCGGTACTATTTTTATTTTTAAGCTACTCAAGTATGTACAGATGATGGAATATGTGTAAATAGAACGGACATGGTAAAATGTGGTAAGCAGATTTGATGATAAATTGACATGCTTTCGAAATGTAACACAGAGAGGATATTTATTTGTTTCAGTTTAAGACTGAAAAAGTGAAAAAAAGTGGCTTAGCCACGAGTGAAAATGTTAGAGATGTATTCATCAGTAAAAAATATTTCGTCCTTACACGTAAAACAACAAGAGCTGTTGATAATTGATAATTTCAATGTAAAAAAGCGCCATAACTGCACCAACATCCTTGTCCTAGTTATGTAGTTTTGCCTACATATGGAGATTATGATGGTAAACTGGTGGTCAAAATTTAAAAGCCATATCTCAAACAGTTTAGAAATAATATGGACTGAAACTGATTTCCAAGTCCAAAAAGTGCCAAAATTCAGCCAAATATCTTTGCCAATGTTGCATACCCTTCATGATTAACAAGAGTTCAATATTTCAAAGCCAGTTGACAAATAGTTTTGACAAAACGTGGACTTGTCCAAAAACTGAATCCATTTCCAAGTCAAAAAGGGCCATAATTCAGCCAAAATACTTGACAAGAGTTATGTTTACACAAAATATGAACTGGTATGAAAATCTTATCCAAGATTTGTAAGTTAAAAGGGGTTATAGTTCAGACAAAATCATTGATGGAGTTATGTACTCTTGGCTAAAACTGGACATGGTGACGGTACACAATAGTTGTAAGTTTCAAAGCTATGTGTCAAAAGGTTTTGTCAAAATGTGGACTTCTACAAAAATTGAACCAATTTCAAACTCCAAAAACAGCCATAATTTAGCCAAAATACTTGACAGCGTTATGTACTCTTGCCTATATATAGAAACTGTTATAATAAACAAATGATAAAAGTTTCAAAGCCATATGTCAAACAGTTTACACAAAATATGAATTGGTACGGAACCTTTAACCTAGACGGGGTCATAGTTCAGACAAAATCCTTGATGGAGTCATGTACTCTTGCCTGAAACATGGCATGGTGATGGTACACAGGTGTTGAAAGTTTCAAAGGTATATGTCAAAAGATTTTGACAGAATGTGCACTGGTACGTAAACCTTAACCAATGTTTGACGCCAACGCCGTCGCCGTGGTAAGTAGGATAGCTCTCCTTAATTCTTCTAATAGTCGAGCTAATATTTTTCACTGTGAAAATACCAGATATCTTTCGCTCTAATATTTCGATAATTCCCTGAAAAGCATATGCTGGTAAATTCTAAGTAACAAAAATCATTTTTCTCTGAACGCCTGCATCTCTGTTCATTCGGTGAAATATAGTTTCTTTGATCTTAAACCGAAACAAACAAATATTCTTAAATAACTCAAAATAACTTTAAACACTGTTTTCTCGAGCTTGAATATTACAATTTTTCTCCTTAGATTTAGAAAGGAAATAATGAACTGTTGTGCAGTAAAAAAGGGTCAAAACTCAAGCAGATCGACAAGTTCATCTAAAAACGCAACAATTTGCGGTGTGTTTAATTTGCGGTGTGTTTATGTGCGTGTAGGTTTAGGTTTGTGAGAAAGATTGATATACACCAAAAATAAATATGTCTGATTCAAGAACTACGAGGGGCGTTCAATATGTAATGTTACTCCGTATGTAGTTCCGTAACCGCTGGTTATTTTTAGATGCGGTTTTTGCATATTATAGAGCAATTTATTTGGAACATAATGCTATATAAATTATAAAAATCGGCATGTTCAAAGTTAAAATATACTCATTTTAGTGAGGTGTACTCAGGTATACTGGGCCATAATTATAATTTAGGTTTGTTCTGGACATCCATAGTCTCAGAAAAATAGAATAACTTGTAAAATCACAAAATTCTATAATTTTTTAACGAGGTACAGCAATTTGTGATGAATTAGCGTTTGTTTTAAACTATTTATTGCAGTTTTAATTTTACAACACAACTAAAAAAATCTAAACTCGAGATTGCTTCCATCTGGAATGGGTGTTTAGAGCGATTAATCAAAGTTGTAAAAACTAGTTTCGCAATCGAGAATTAAGATACTAGTATCAACTTAAAATATAAGAATTTTTAAACGATTATTATCGCGCCTGACAAAATTGCAGAGGCTTATTGTACTCACCTTATCATTTTTCGAGTAAAAAATATACACACTCAATGTAAAACTGTTATAAACTTTTTTATTTTAGTTTTCATATGTTTTTGTAAAATTCATGATTTGTTTTTTCTGTTTAAACTGGAAATTGAACTATAGTTCTATTTGTTGAATAGTAGAATCAAGGAATTGCATATTACAATCTCAATATTTTGGACATAAAATTGCCCAGTATACCCGAGTACACCTCACTCAAATGATTATATTTTTACTTTGAATCTATCGATTTTTATAATTTATATAGCGTTGTGTTGCCAATATAATATAAATTGCTCTATAATCTGCCAAAAACCGCATCTAAAAATAATAAGCGGTTACGGAAGTACATACGGAGTAACATTACATACTGAACGCCCCTCGTAAACAAAATATATGCTAAAAACGGAATATTTGAGGTTTTCTACATATATAATACTTCATTTCTTAATGGCAGGTGCATGGCCTTCCTCGTACTACTGCCAAAAGGGACAAGACTGCTGCGGTTTTAATGGTTGTATGCCAGCGGGTGCTGTATGCTGTGGCAGCATTTTCTATTGTCCGAGTGGCCATACTTGCTGCGGGGCAATAATTTGTTGCAAAGCGGGAACTTTCTGTGATGGAAATGGGAATTGTGTTTTAGATAAATAGTAAGTGTTTCTTCAGTATATATTATTATTTTGAAACTTGCACTAAGCACATGTTCAGGCCCATATTCGTAAATTATCTTAATATTAACTAGGAACCAAACCAATGTTTTATTGAATTTCACTGTGTTTCATTGAAGGTTCTATGTGCACATCCTTTTGAATACACCTGAGGGTGTCTCTAAAATTTATTTCGGTATGTGTAGCATGTGTAAATGGTGAGTTCTGCTCCACCCAGGGCAAGAGGGCGTGGACGAGAGCTTGCATTTCCATTACCGCCAATGAACAGGCTCAATCAAATCGAGTCTGCAACATCTTCGTTTATAATTATGTCGTGTTTGGCTACCTGTGGAGTTTCCACTTTTTCTAGTCTATATATAACAGAGTTCCGCTTAAGAGGAACGTATCACGTTCAATCCATTACCTCTTATGAACAGACTCAACTCAATAAAACAGTATGTTGATTGCATAATCTGACCTATTTTTAACCTTGTAATGATGTTTGAATATCTATAAATAGTTTCCTCAGTTAGAACAATGTCAATGTGTTGCCCTCATATTTGCGTGACTATATGTAATGTTTTTTGTGAACTCTTGGATTTATCTCATGTTTTTGTATGTATACAAACTGAGAATTTATTGAATAAACTTGAAACTTGAAGCTTTTTATGCTTCCAAATGATCATTTAGATTTTATTTAAGGCCTAGCGCCACCGTCATTCCTCCAAGTCGACTTTTACCTACAGCTTATCAGTGATTATTGCAATAGCTGTTAATTATAGGGTAATTAGCACAGCAGACCAGCAGGTTATTTAATAGGGATTATTTGTTTATGATAAGGAAAACCGTGTTAAACATGATCATGAAATTAAATCAAATTAATACAATGATGATAAGTGAATAATGAAAAATAATAATGAAGAAATAAGTTAAGATATCGATGCCTTAATTTTTAAAAAAATGTTACATAATCTTACATTTTGAACATTTAATTTTTTCTGCATAATATTGGAATAGTCATTGGTAAATAATCAAAATGTAGCATTGAGAAACCGGTAGAAATGGAGCGTAGCGAGCGACTTCTGTCTCTTAATGCTGAAAATTTCATTTTTTTAAGTACCTAAATCTGGTCAAATAATAAGAACTTACAGACTTAAAAAATACTTGTCGTATTTGTAGTATACTGCTTAAGTTGACTTTAACTATATAAGTATGAGTTAACTATAATAGTTTAACTTTCGTTAGCAAAGCAAAATGATAAAAACTTTTGTTTTTTAAATTAAAACATTAACGAAAGCTTTTTGCAAAATTTGCAATTTGCAAATCTTTTCTAACATTGTTTCATAGGTAAGAAAAACATAAAAAGAACCAAATTATTCAACTTCACAGTTGTTTATTTGAAGAAAAAATCTCTTCTAAGTTACAGTTGCTAATGCAATTCCAGTGCTGATCGCCTTCCTATTTGATATTGGAATTATAGTGTGAAAATGTCTTACCCAAACTCCTACACTGAAGTCCCATTGCCAAGCTCTAGGTCTTTTAGCGGAAATCTATTATACAGATACATTGAATGGACTCAGTAATCCCAAAGGCCTATAAAATAATGAAAGATTCATTCACTGCTTATATGTGCATATGGGAATATCCGGCTCAAGGGTAACTGTTTAGGCGGTAGCGAGGTTCCGCCGAGTTACCGCGTTAACTGTTACCCGAGAGCCGGTTATTCCCATCAGCACCTATAGCCCGTTATAGAATTCTTTTCTTGCATACCATATTCAAGAAATAACAGTAAAAACAAAGTCAAACGAATGGCTTTCTTTTCAGCAATGTTTTCTTACAGCAGCGTATTTAAACAAAGCACTGAAAATCAACTTCCGGAAGCAGGAAAGACGTCATGCCGTTTGAAATCCGTAAAAAGATCCATTGAAAGCATAGAATACAACCAAAAAAGAATAATAGCTGTCTCGGTTTGATTGAGTCTGTTCATGAGAGGTAATAAAATGTGCAACACCTCTCAAGCCCCCTAGCACCGGCTTAAGCGGAACTCTATTACACACATCTATTGAATGGGCTCCATGAAATTTATCAACACTGAAAGACAAATAATAACCTTTAGTTCCGGTTTGTTGCATCATTTGTAGCTTAACAATATGGATTTTTGATAAAAAAAAAAACGTTTTTTTTTTTCAATCGAGAAATATACTAACAGGAACGAAGAGGAACTGTCAACGTTTTTGATTTTTATTTCGTTTCATGTAATACATGAATGTAGTTCCTTACAAGAGAGTCACCTTACACCCCCAGGAGTAAGGTAAAGTTTTCTTGCCTTCCTAGCGGGGAAAGTATACATTTGTCCGAGTACGCGCCAGGGATAGATATTCCTGTCTTTCCCTAGGGAAAAAACTTATCTAAAATAGCGTAAACTTAAGTGACGTCACATAGTACTGGCACTATTAAGATGTCATAAACTGCAACATAATGCCAGGAAATACCCGTATCTATTTGTCACCACGATCTATTTTGAACGTGATAGGCAGGAAAAATTATCTAACTTGTCTGCCTGTGTAAGACAACTTTTTCCCAACCCTCGGGATAGCTTTGATAAAAAACCTCGCTTAACGCTCGGTTTATCATTCCACACTGTCCCTCGGGGAGTGAAATACCATCTTACACAGGCAGGCATGTAAGATTCTTATATTCCAGTATCGGAAAGCACTGGAAATCCACGTCTAGTGTGAAAGAAAACGTAATCAGTTTTTTTTTTCATTCACCGCAAATACATTGGAATTAAGAAAAGAAAATGAAACTCTAGCCGAACATAGCGACGCCAAAACGCGCGGACGTTTCGGTTACCGTGTGCAGATACAGAGTATGTTGCAGGAGGCAGGTGATTTGTTACGATTTGTAGTGAAGTATATAATATTAGCAATTGAGTCGAAAGGATTATCCAAATAGAACTGTTGTAAGAATTAAGTATAGTAATCGCGCCAATGCTCTTATCATACCAAATAGTCCCGGTTATAAAAAAAAACAATCCGGACTAAAATACCAATTTCTTTATTCCCTCGCCAAAAACAAATGCAAATATAGAGGATCACCAGTTTAGTAGCCTAGTTATCGCTGTATAATTTACTTTCAAACAGTTCAACTCGGAAGCCAAATGGAACGAGAACACCTTTTAAAACAGCAAGAACATTATATCCAACAACAAGAGCAAGAACACTTTTTCCAAATAAGACGACGAGGTGGTATTATAATGATCACACAACCAGGAGTTCATTCCGAGTATCACATACAAGGTAAATTGACTTTTAATACATGTTTACTTATTTCAGGTCTAAGAATATTCGTACTTAGTAATCAAAAGTATTGAGATCATATTTGTGGATATCGCGTTAATAACTTACTTGTATGGAGAACTGTCGTAACCTTTATTAAATAAAAAATGTGTTACGAGTTTTCCGTTTAGCTCTCGATTTATAGTCAAACGAACAAAAACAAGGAAATCTTTGGGATAAAATCGCTAGGAATTCTTAAAACTTCATTGCCACCTAGAAATATTGAATACAACCTATTTACATATTTTACAGACTGCCCTCTAATGAACAGAGAAATCATGTTGCTAAGGATTTAGTTATACAGTGATTGATTTAGAAAGTGTAAAGAATAGTGTAAATTCTCACATGTCTTGTATATTTTATAATAACAGTACGTTACGTTGGCTGTATGGTGTAATAATCGGCGTTGTTGTTACTGTGGTAATCATCATCGCTGCTGTCATATGGAATTGCAGAAACTCTGCATCAAATGGTTTGTAAAATTTTTACCTGCATGTTTTCTTTTATTTACTTCTTGTTATTTTGCGGTCTTGTTAATGTAATTTTATTAATGTAATTATACCATTTTTTATTAACTGCTTACTTTGCTGGATTTTTATTTTCAATTTCAGAATATTCTTTTTTGATTTAACTAATGTGCTTTGTGTTGATTTTGCAGCGCCAGGTCATCCAGGTACTGGTGGAATGGTGCTGACCTCTCCGGCCCAGATCTATGGGCAATCACCTGGAAATAACATGCCTAGACAACCACCAAAATAAAACAGGACTTTCGTGGTACCCGGCAAAGATAAATATTAAACAACCGCTGAACCTTATTTACATAAACAGGTGTATGGCAGTCAGATATGTCATAACAGTAGTGACAAAATATCTCAAGCACAAGATTTGCCAGTGTTTTCATAATACAAGAAATCCAGTCCATTACATGCTAAATGAAAAGGATATATGTTCTTATGATAAAATGTATTGTACAGTAATGATAAGTCTGCCATTCTATATATTGCCTCGCTATAACAGTGTCTTTCGCAAGTAATATGACAATTTTAATTTGTATGCAAACTATATATCCTGTACAAAGCGATTATTCCAGACAATTACTTTTAAAATACATTTATTGCATCAATTATAATAGAACACATGAAAATTAGTGCCATACCTTTATATGTTCTTTTGAACTTTTGCCCTTGTTTTTAAGCAGTTCTGGAAAATGCTGCTACATCTCCCGTCAGAAGCTAGTTCTGGCTACAAGATCTTAAGTGGCATGAGTTGTATTTTTGATAGTCGTCTCCATCAAGGTATGGCATAATCCCCTGCGTTTTTGTAAAAAGCAGTTATTTCCACTGAATTAGTAGATTTCAAAAGATCATTGACAATGTAAACCTAAAATACTGTAGCTTGGCTATTTCAGTTTTTGAATGTAAACCCCGTTTTTCGCTACTTGACTGTTTAGGTTATTTCTTATGTAGAACTTACATTCTTAAACCAAAATCAACTTAACTACTTTCTAACTAATCAAAATAAAAGGTATGGTAGATTTAAGTATCAACGAAGTGTTTCCGGATCCTCGGTCATTTCAGAGCAAGTATTTCTGACAGCGGGACATACTGAAATTTCTATGTGCCACTTTTCAAATGTTACTTTTATCAAAGTTCAAAAAAGTACATAAGTAAAAGTAGAGTCCGAAGTATTTGAATTATGAATTTCTTGCAATTCGAATATCTGGCTAGGTTTTAAATGAGTTTCTGCTCAGAATTCCCAGCAGAGCTAATTCTTTTAGTTAATCAGGGGCCCTCGTATTTAAAGCGGCTATATTTCAAAAGTTGTTTTTGCTAGTATACAAAATAGAAGGGAATGCGTTTACTAAATTCGTTCAACAGTTTCCTGACACACCGTGTACTGATGTGCAAGCAATTATTTGACAGAAACGCGGACATTACATACGTATTGGTGTTTTGGTTGCGGAAAGTATGTATTACCAATGAAATAAGATCAAGGTCATTATTTTGTTTAATGTGTTTAACATAATTAGTGTAAACAGTTCCATTTGAAATCTGTACGTGACCTTCAACAAAGTAAGTTAAATATCATATTGCACTTACTTTAGTAACATTTATGACATAGATTTTTAACGAAGACAACGTAACGATCTATTGTGATGTATGAATGCAATTGAGTAACATACTTTCCTATTTCTCGAATATGTTTGACGTTTGACATATATGTGTAGAGAGTTTTAATGTGTTTACTTTATTATCTATTAAACTTCTACCTAAATTATGTTGTTATTATTGCAAGAAGTGTCATCTGGAGTCTGACAATGGCATAGAAATATTTAATTTGTCGTATAACTGTTTCATAGGATAAAATGTTCTTGAGTGACTAAATATTCACATCAATTTTAAAAACCTTCGAGTACGATATTTCTTTAAAGGCTCATAATGCCTTTGTTTAAAATGTGGCTGCCACATTTTCCGTTATGAACATAAAATACATTAATTTTTTGTTAAATCCTATTTCTGATAACTACTCTCCACAATATTTGTCAAAGGTTTGAATATGACTGAATATAGTAGAATAGTTTATTGAATCTATTGTTTTTATTATCTCCCTTTATGGCTCTAACTATAACAGTTCATGTGCAATATTAAAAGTAGTGTTTTTCTAACGATCTAAGTACGGATATTATCTATCTGAAAGACCCTTTGGAAGCAAGCATAGAACGCAACCAAGTTGAAAATGTTACGCCCCCTAGCACCGATTTAAGCGAAACACTATTATTCAGACATGTCAGACTCGACCAGAAAATATAAAAACACTGTTCCAGCTGTACTTATTGTTGTACTGGCTTTATTAGCTAAAATAATAACATCTAAAAACATTCGTTGACAGTGACAAAGGAAAGTAATAGCTGACTCGGTTGTGAGTGAGTCTGTTCTCACACCTAAACTTATTCGTTGCCTCTTTCTATCTGAATAGCATAAAATGGTCGGGAACATGACGTACGTTAAAAATAGGATAGAATACTAAGTATGATAATAATATCAATAACATGGTCTATTGAATAAGATGATGCCGACAAAATATATTATCAGGTAAGCGGGTGTTTCGCTTTTACGTACCTGTCATGATAATAAAAACTAAATAACAGTAAGACCAACAACACCTTGAAACAGGTTGCATCAAATGGAATGGCCTTGGAAAAATCAATTGAAATGTCAGATTGGCTTTAAGTCGCAGCCACCTGATGGACTACCAGGAAAGTTTTTATTTCATGTCATTTACGTACTTAGAATCCGAACACACCTGATAAAGCTGCACGGATACACCAAGGATATGGATATTTCAGTAGTCTCTTAGTCGCTGCAGAGGCTACCCAGCCATACTAATTATACTCCTGTAATGTCTATCTTAAATGCCCCTGATTTCCATTAAAATTATTAATCAGTAAAAATACGAAACGATTGTCAACTCCTGTCTTCACAAAGCACTTGGAGTAACAACCTTGACTACCGTTATCAATTACGTACATATTTTGCTAAATTTTGCTATGGTAATTCAAATTTGTTTTTAAAACTTCATATTAGTTTAAAGGCACTTCTGAGAGAAGGTGACTCTATGAAAGGTAGTTTTGATATCTTTATTCTGGCCTGTCCTGTGACTTTGGAACTTGGTAGGGATTAAGAGTGGGGTTAAGTACGAACTATAAACCAGTTTAATGACAGTGGTGCTTTTGCCACTAACCGTTCCGAGGCATTTTCCCATTGTGTTCGTTCTGTCTTCGAGTGTTTGCTTTGTCTCTGTGACTTCGTGTGTGCCTGTATGTAAGTGTTAGTTGTTTGCATGTCCACATATGCTACTTGCGGCTTAGGGAGGCTGTGTATTTGGAGCCTAGCTCTCCCCGTTGGATATTCAGCCTTGATTTTACGCAGGAAATCAGATCTCTTTAATGACGTGAAATATATATAGGTTAAATCGACCATCAACTTTATAGGGACCAATGTGCTACCATGAATAAACTCCTAATTCAGGCCCGAACCGACTACTTCTCTGATAAGGTGAAGTCGTGTGGCACTGACCACAAAAGTTTGGCCAAGATAACCAAAAATCTACTAGGAGACAGCCAAGATGCTTCCCGTCCCTCTAACACATCACCAAAGGAACTTGCGCAGAAGTTTAGTGACTTTTTCATCGAGAAAATTGAGAACATTAGGAATGATATTATTTCGCATAGCCAAACTTATCGTGATTCAGTAGACTTGCATTGTCCAGAACACCAAGAAGTAGCAAACTGTCTTATTGATTTGGCTCCTACAACGATAGAAGAGGTAGAACAAATTATACAAAAATCTCCAAACAAGTCCTGCGAACTTGACCCTTTACCAACATGGCTTCTGAAGAAATGTCTCGATGAGCTCTTGCCGCTGATAACAAACATCATAAATACATCAATGGAATTAGGTTATGTACCAAAAGAGTTTAAAAGTGCTAGGATAAGACCCCTGCTTAAGAAACCAGGTCTTGAACCAAACATTCTCAAAAACTACAGGCCTGTATCTAACCTCCCTTTCATTTCAAAAATCTTAGAAAAGGTAGTAGATGCGCGTCTTGAGCGGCACTTGAGTGAAAATGAGCTACATGAGGGACTGCAGTCTGCTTACAGAAAGTTTCATTCAACTGAGTCGGCTTTGATAAAGGTACAGAATGACATCCTCACATCTCTCGATCAAAATTCTGTAACAGTCCTCGTGCTACTCGATCTTTCTGCGGCTTTCGACACGATTGATCACCAAACACTGTTACACCGGCTCGAACATCATTTTGGAGTCACAGACAAAGCACTTGCATGGATGTCATCATATCTTAGTGACCGCTATCAAACTGTATGCGTTGATGGTGAGTTGTCGACGCCTACGTTGATGAAATACAGTGTGCCCCAGGGATCAGTGCTTGGTCCAAAGAACTATATCATGTACACTAAACCCGTGGGTGCCATATGCAGACGTCATGGACTTCTTCATCATTTCTACGCTGATGACTCTCAATTATACCTATCTTTTAAGCCGATAGAGGCTGTGGCCAGAAGTGAAGCTTTGCGCCGCATTGAGAGCTGTCTGACTGAAATTGTCTCGTGGATGAATTCCAACATGCTGAAGCTCAATGCTGACAAAACTGAGGTAATGCTATTGACATCAAAGCGTAACTCCAAGTACATTGATGACGTTTCTGTGAAGGTCGGTGATTCTGTGATAAAATCCACGAAATGTGTTAGAAATCTTGGAACAGTATTTGACAGCGGTATGGATATGGAACAACAAGTCAACTCGGTGTGCCGGGCTGGATATGCACAACTTCGCAGAATAGGTCACATCAGACGGTATCTTACCAGTGATGCCACAAAAACCCTTATAAACAGCCTGGTTACTTCACGGTTAGACTATTGTAATGCCTTGTTAAGTGGTATACCAAACAGCACACTTAACAAGTTGCAACATGTCCAGAACACTGCAGCTCGCGTAATCACTAAGACGCCCCGTCGCAATCATATAACACCGGTTCTGAAGGAGCTTCACTGGTTGCCAGTGAAATACAGGGTGCAGTACAAGGTTCTGACCCACACCTTTAAGGCGTTACACAGTCAGTCCCCTGCCTATATTAGGGATATGCTAGAAGTGTATAAACCGGTCAGGACCCTAAGATCGCAAGACACGCTGTCACTGGTTATGCCAAAATCTAATACCATGATGTATGGCAATCGCAGCTTTTCGTGCACTGCTCCAAAGCTTTGGAACTCTCTTCCTGTCAAGATCAGGGAAGCTGACACGCTAGCTGCTTTCAAAAGCCTGCTCAAAACCCACTTCTTTGTACAATATTTTGTTAACTGACCGATACATTTATTTTTTTTTTTATCTTGTTTTTTTTTTTAAATTATACTTATTTTCATTCATGATTTTTGTTAATGTGGAATGCATTATCTTTGTATACGTATTTGTTTGTATTTTTGCAATTTATTCTGTAAAGCACTTTTGAACGTGTACAAGTGCATGAAAAGAGTGCTATATAAATGTGGTATAATAATAATAATAATAATAAATGCTTTAGGGATTGCTAATTTCAATAAACAGATTGTACTGATGGTATCTGTATACAGATGTATATAGAGGTCCGTAGTTCAATTAATTGCACAAATATGAGGCCAGCATGTACCATTTCCGGAGCTTTGTGCTCGTCTCGGAGACACAATATACATATGCTACTGACGACGTATCAGAAGGGAGCGCAGAAAGGTTGTCATATAAACCTATAAAGAAAAGTCCTTGTGAAGAATAGATCGCAGCCAAGACTTAATTTGGTTGTGACTGTTTATAAGTAGTAATAAAAAGTGCAACACTACTCACTGTGTATTCAAGTTGGTTACTTCGGCATTCTTCGGCTGTAAAGTAGCTCAGTGAGCACAAGACTTTCTCTCAAAATCGGAGAAGGCCGAAGTCGCATATGAAGGCTACGTAATCAAACGGAAATTACTGATTGTCATTACGGGTCCACGACCTTATATAGACATATTTTGAATAAAAAAGTGGTTCCCTATCGTAGGTGATAAGGTGTGTGTACGTTTTATAAAATACCATATATTCCCGCTTTGACCAAAGGACAGCCTACGTTTATATATTTTGTATTTACACCTCAGTATCCGTTCTAACGGTGTATAAGATCTTTTCAGCGTACAACATACAACGATATTTTTATCACAGCAGGGAGAGATAATTTGGTGACCAAATGACCATAATTAGTATTTTGCAATACAGACAGTACGTTGAGGCTTTGAAACAGATGTAACATTTATCGTGATTGATAAATATTTGTATAAAAATCCTGTCAAAGGCGGATCTCCGGAGAGAATATACTTTTAAAACATCAGTCAGTTTAGTCATATTTTCGGCTCGCTTCACACGCAAAACTATATCGGTAGTATTTATAATTGCTAAAGTGGCGGTACAGGACGGAAGTGGTCTTATCTTATTGTGTCAGTAGTTTGAAGTGATATAGTGAATAACATATGTATGCTTGTTTACATTTAACTTGTAAATAACATAGCAACATGTAAAGGAACGTATAACATATCATTTATATAAACAACCAGTGTTATACATGCGTGACTTGCTTTGCTCTTAACTTTCACACATTACAAAATGTTTTGTAAGATTAACGTTAAATAATGAGAGATCGTAACGGAATAAATTTAGCAACTATTGTTGTTTTAATGTGTAACCTGATTTGTAATTGTATATAATACATCTGAATATTTTGTTAGGGCCTCAAACCTATGATATATATTATAGAGGTGTATTTAATCTTGTTTTATCTTAAAACTATTAAATGAAGTCTCGTGAGCATTCAGTTGCTCTTATTACAACTTATTTCATTGGCAACGTCCAGTTATATCTTCTTTTGTTTACCATTCATTTACGGACATTGCTGAATACTTGTTATGTTTATTTGCTAAGTGTTACAACCAATTACATTTGTGCTTCCTTCACGGAATGCGGGAAAAGTGCTTACTATACCCAATAGCTTGTGTCTCGGGAGGAACTAGGGGTGTTTTCATCCATGTGTGTCTAGTCATGTTAGAAATTTGGATTAATTCAATTGTTTAACTTTTCTGTTTGCACATATTTGGGCATAACAATAACAGTATACTTTAAATAACAGGGTGAATTGAAGAATTACCATTAGCTTTGTTCTGTGTGACTCACCTCTCTAGTTAATTTTAAGCCGTCCGGCACGAGCCGTGATTTGAAAACTTAGCCCGTTACACATTATTTGAACTCCGCTTCCTGGCAAAAACAGTAGCAGAGGAAGTACGTAATCGATTCGAACCCACAACGCCTGGTAAAGCGCTGTTTTATGTATTACAAAACAAGGATGACTATTCAATACGATGAATCACGTTTAATTAACCGCAACCACTTCACATATAATAATGTAAAATACAAATGAACTAAATCGAAGGTACAGAACATCCGTTCGAATATTCTAAATAGTCATAATCACATCAGCTTCCTGTCATCCATTCATTTATTACTTGGCTCTTATTTATAGTACTTGAACTATTTTGTTTTTTTTGTGTGTGTGTTTAACGTCGCACCGACACAACTATAGGTCATATGGCAACTTTCCAGCTTTGATGGTGGGGGAAGACCCTAGGTGCCCCTCCTTGCATTATTTCATCACGAGCGGGTACCTGGGTAGAACCAACGACGTTCCGTAAGCCAGCTTGATGGCTTCCTAAGTACAGGTATTTAGTACATTATTCCTTATATAAATCGCCGGTCCATAGTCTGTGATATATGACCGGTCTATATTCAATACATGTTTACTGGGTTAATAAGTCAAAAATTTAAAATCAAAACTGAAACTTTATCTTCTATCTATCTATCTATCTATCTTCCAATTTCTGTCGAACGTAGACAGTTAGCGCGTCAAGCCGCTAAGGATGTAAAAAGAAAAGTAGAAAAGTCAAAAAGAATATATGGGCCAAAGCACACCTGCATCATGAAAATACAGAGGTGTATATATAAAAGGCCCGTGATGAGACCAAAAATGCACAGTTAAGTTATTTTTCACTAAAATCATTTAAAACTGTTCCTAAATATTCAAATATATGATTTTTAGTGAATGATATGCATGATTTGTTGAATTATTGACTTGAAAAATATACGCCACGACGCCATACTGCTTTAATCACGTTCTTTACGTCACGTCTTAAAATACTTTCGGTGGCTTATTCAAAAGCATTGCAGCTTTTGAAATAGCAGTTATTTGTTATAAGTATATCTGTTCATTTAATAGCTAAAGACATGTCATGTCGATATTTGTAATAAAGTATGTTGTTGTTTGAAATAGTGAAGATAAATACTTTAGATTTTCAGATTTGAAAGCTAAAAGAATGTTCTTCATGAATATTTTATCTTAATTTTGATTTTCTGTCACTTGTACAGGTTTTATTATGAAACGACCCATATATACAAGTAAAAAGAAAACAATAAATAGGATGTTAAAAGTAAAAACAGCATACCAGCTAAATTAAGGTGAAAAATGGTAAGTATGAACAGTCATACTGAATTTTTCAAGTGTTGTTAAGGACGGGGTATCATGTGGGAGGCTGTGTCCGTAACAAAAAAAAAGATAAATGAATTTGTAGTAATCTGTTAAGGCTTGGATTGATCTGAAACATCACCTGCATCGATACGAGTAAATAAATAAAATTTAACACACTATGTACCCGGATAATCTTGACTCTGTTCAGCGGCCCTGACTCAGTGCCAACATGTAAAGCCGATACAACTTTGTTTTCTATATAATTTCGATGTATGAAGGTATGTTTCGGTTGTTATATCAGTCTCCGTTGATCAAGTGTACATTTACTTCAAAATGTATCATGTTAAATATATATTTACCCTTGTGTTTTCGGGTGGAATACTGACGAACAAGGCAAAATATTCAATGAAATTTTTTATAAAAAATCTTAAAAAATACTTATATGGTTTTGTTGCAAACGTTTCCTATATTCACTATGTCGCATATTTGATGTTCTAATAATGGTTTCTTCATCAAATTCTGTTGAAAATCGTTGTTTTCCTAATAAATTAAAAATAAAAACATTCGTCTACTATTTCTGATAAGGGTTTCCCGGTTTATAAATCAAATTACTGAAAGTACAGAAAGGCTGGCTACCACAAAACACTGGATGAAATCTGTGCGGGAAAGATGTTTGAAAATCTTAGATATTATGGGTTTTCCTTATCAAACTAAGGCGAGCATAGGGTATTGTTGTGATGAACCATCTTGATTAACTTGTGATGGTAGTGTAAGGATATTACAGACTATTGATGTTGAAAATAATACATTGTGTTTACTTCACTAGGATTAACGATGGATAAACTAGGTTTTTCAAACTTAAAAGCATGTAAACCTATTCTTTCGAGCGAAAACAAAGGATAACGTCGTAAACCATAGTTCACGCTCGTTAACATAGGTCCACGTTTGTAAACCCAAGTTAAAGTTCAATCGAGAATCCTAGTTTATCGAATGTAAACATGGGTTCAAGCGCGTAAACTATGGTTTACGCCCGCTATCCTATGTTTTCGCTCGAAAATATATGTTAGTATTCGATAATCCTAGTTTTTCGACCAAGAATGTAATTATTAGATAATTGGATTGCCGCGAACCATTGTTTACGGGCGTGAACCTATGTTTACGACCATGAACTTGGGTTTACGAGCGTGAACCATAGTTTACGAACGTGAACCTAGGTTTACGTTCAGTTAAATTGGTTTCTCGAACAAAACTATGATTTTTGGTCGTAATCCTATGTTCACGAGCGTGAACCTATGTTAACGGTCGTAAACCCATTTTCACGGTCGTAAACTTAAGTTCTCGGTCGTTAACATATGTTCACGTTCGTAAACTATGGTTTGCACTCGTGAACCCTGGATTACGCCCGTAAACATAGGTTCACACTCGTGAACTTAGATTAACGACTGAAATTCATAGTTCAATTGAAAAAAAAAAACTAGTTCGAACCTGGGTTCACGGGCGTAAACTATGTTCAACGCCCGTTATCTTATGTTTCGCTTGAAAGTATGGGTAAGTATTCGAAAAACTTGGTTTTACGTTCGAAAAACCTACTTTATCGATTGTTAATTCTAGTTTTTCGACCGTGAACCTGGGTTCACGTTATAATTGGGCAGTTGGCGTGCAATAACCGTTTATAAATGTTTATAAGCGATAATAAACATTGAGGGACATAATATCAGATAAAATATAATGGTAACAAACACAACATCTATACTTCGATGTGCAAAGTCCCCCCCCCCCCCCCACCCCTCCCCAACACACACACGTACGCACACACGTACGCACACACACACACACACATACACACAAACACATCATGTATGAATGTATAACACTGATCAGTTGGGGTGATTTTCTTGTCGGTACGGGGGAAATTTTGTGATCGGACCCCGCTACAAACCGGATTGTTAATGATTATGATCTAGTCCTGTTCCTTCCCTAATACGATGATTAGGAAAATTGACGGACCCGTAATAGTGTATCTCCTTTTTTGAAGAGTATTCCATTCCTACCATAAGACTACTTTAACTAATTTTTCAGGAAGGCGTAGGTTCAAGCCCCACTAGGACAAAACTTTGTTCATTATATTTCTTTTTTTTCAAGTAAGATAAACTGATTTTTTTTCAATACTTATTATCATTGATTTGTCATACAAAAGCGGATTTTTTTTTTATTTGATTAGCCATTTCTTGCTGTTTAAAAAAAATTAACCTGAAGGGTGAATGTTTAGGCATCTTTGAAAATACTTTGTTACATTTTGTATAAGTTCTTCATTTTGCATTTATTCTTTACTTTACAAAGTTTGGAAGAAATGTAGGTAGGTTTTACTTCTGCCCTATGATTCTTTTTGAATGCAAAGAGCAAGGCTATAATTCATAAGAGTTGGAGCTTAATTTCTGTCCGATTTAATTCTCTTACTCGAGGCTCCAAAGAAAAATTGTTATCGACAATTTTATTTTGTGTTTTATAATTGTTACGCAATACTTTGAGGTTTCATTTAGAAAAATATGAGGTAAAATGACTTCTCTGCGACCGTTTTGCGTAATGTCTATCACTTTGAAATTTGTCTCTGTTTCAGCTGGAGGAAAAAACATAATTTGTACAAGATTAACAAAAAAAAAAACACAACAAAACAATCAAACAACAACGACACGGTAAAAGTCGTTTAAAGATGCAACACAGTGTGAAACAATGTTAACTTCAGGACTGTATCAATTAATGCATTTGTTAAACATTACGGGTCCACTATCTTACAGCTGAATACGTGTGTTTAAACAAAAATCGCTTACATCTACGCCCACCCTTTAAACAAAAATGTGACAAAGCACTTTTTTACAATATATCTTTCAGCATTCGCCAGAATGTTTCTAAAACAAATTTAGTATAGAAATAGCCAAAAGAAAATATATATAGCATGTACGCTCTTCAGGTATACAACCTGTAGAAAGTGGTCATTTGTTTCTTCTCACGTTACTGTGGTAATTCCACGCAGCGATTACGTCCCGTTGTACCTATAGCAACTGATCTGAAAGAATAGATTCTTATAACTTAATCCCTAAATACAAGACCTGACATAACTATAAGTTCATTTTAATTGATATTTCATATTTCTTATTTTCCATGTTAAGTCAGGTCGTCGAATAATGCGCAGTATGACTCATATCGACAATTGTTTCTCGGAACCAGCGTTTGTTTAATTAGCTATTTATAGACCGGGGTCATAATCTATAACGAAACGGTTAACAGTGTTGAGTTACGAAAAAGTTCCATTCATACAGACATTTCATTCATAGTGGCGAATTAAATTACCATCATTATGTAATATTTTCTAATATTATCTTTCAAGTATTTATCGTTAGAAAAATATACATTATTATAACATGTATCTACATGGCAAAACTGATGAACGTGGCGAACTATTTGAATTGCGCATGAAATTATATTATGTGTTGTCAGTCTCAGCACCTTTGAACTTTGTGGAATCTCGATTTACGGTTATAATAGTCTGGCGAATAAATCGCCAGCCTAAAAACGGAATTCCGTTCAGCGAACACCTTTCAAACACCACGTGACAGTGTGAGAAAATAACACCAAACATGATAGAGCGAACACGTATAGGGATCGCACAGTATTATGGCGTTTTGAAATGTAAATACACAAAACAATAACATAAAACGAAGTGAGTACACTACCTTTACGATGCAGCAGGAAGGTATCAGTTGTTCCAGTATGCAGTCAGTGATTCCTCATTGGCCGAACGGTTACGGTATTCGTATTATACTTTTTCGTCAGGAATTCGATTCCCAGACCCGTAAACAATGAATTAAAAACCAGAGAAAAACAAAGTTACACAAAGTATGTAATGCAAACATCTTACGACCATATGTTCATATGCAGTAATGAAAGTAGTGTTTTTTCTAACCACGTAATTATGCATAACATCTATGTAGACACATGGTTCATCAGTTTTTAACATAAAATTTAAAGCCTTATGGAACTTGAAACGAGAGTGCTACTGACTGTTTATTTACATATTGCTAAAAATAAAAACGCCATAATATTGTGCGATACCTATACTTACGTGTGCGCTCTATTATTAGTGACGGAAGCAAAATATGCGCATGCGCAGTTTTGGTTTGCTGCCCACGTGATGACAGTGTATCGCTTCTCATTCTATATTTATCAATGTTTACAAAAGTAAACCGTTGCAACGGTTTATAAAAGTGCATGAGAAAAACTGCGAAAACTCGAATGTTCCCGTAATTATGGAAACTAGAAACTGATCAACCATTAAGTTTCATGTAAATATATGAAACAGTTGTGCCATTTTGCCTTTCGGTGGAAAAAAAATATTTTAAAAATCACAAATCACAATGTATGGGTTAGTCGTTTTAAAGTGAATGTAGTTTATTCACCACCATGTTCAAAATTCAAAGGGAGTCTTGTGACAGTATATGCCTTTAATTTCATGTGTTTAAAGACCCACCACCACCTAGTGACCTACTTTGTCCTCCCATATGAACTTCATTAAAAACATTCTAATAATACTGGTATAATACTCTATTCGGCAAGATGACTGAGGGACAATTTAGGCCCTCCCTGAATAAATGTGTTTTCACAACTTCATCTGCAAACTTATTCAGTAATTCCCTTTTCAGTACAGTTTTATAAATACAGAATAATAAATATCTTACACTGTAGATACAAAATGTGATCTAAAATCAACTTAATACATCTAGTACTATGCATAAGATTACATTAATTTAACAATATATTGAAACAATAAACACATTGCCTTGGCCTTATATACAGCACTGTCAGTTTGTGAGTAGATACTTGTCGTTTCTCATTTTTTTCGTGCAAAGCATGTATAATTACCGTCACGGAAATGCAAAAGAGTACAGTTATTTTGCGGTGCGTCTTTAAAGTGAAAACAGTAGTTAAAATGCGTTGTTACATTTTTCACGGAAAAGATCGGACAAATTTTAATATTGAAATAATTACTTATGTACATTTAAAGATGCAATTGCTTCCTACAGGACGTTTAAGTGAAACAAGTAAGCATATTTCTCCTTTTACAGCAGTTTCATTCAGATGAACTCTGACATTGTTTTCAAAGAGAAATCAGTTTTATGACACATGGAATGCATTGTTCCACTGAAACGTACAGTTCCTGGAATAGTTCTAATCTGGTATATTTTTGGTATTTTTGTTTAATTAATACATGCAGTGTGTTATGCAATGTTCCAAGATTTAGAAAATGTTGTAAATTAAATTCTACAATATAATTTTCTAGAGGATGCTTAAAGAGTTCAAGTGAAAAGGCTTTCTTGTCCAAGAAAGGTGTGTAAGGCGAAAAACTAAGTCTATACAAACGTTCCAAAAATGCAGCCTCCCCAAAACGAAACCCACAGCACGCAGATGTGCATACTTCTAGCACACACACTCACATGCAAAGCAAACACACGAGGACGAAACAAACAAATAAAGGAACACAGTGGGGCACCGCCTTGGAAAGGTCAGTAGCAAAAACACCACTGGGGATCTTAAACTGGTTTATGTTGCGCACCTAACCTCATTCTTACGCCCCACCATGTTCCAAAGTCACGGGACAGTGCAAATAAAAGTAATCCCCGAGAGGTGAATCTCTAACACACGCAATGGAAACAAAAGGCATGGCATGTAAAAAAAAAACAAGGATAAAAATCAAATAGGGAATGCCACGTTCCAAAAAACGCAGCCTCCCCAAAACGAAACCCACAGCACGCAGATGTGTACACTTCTAACACACACACTCACATACAAAGTAAACACACGAGGACAAAACAAACAAATAAAGGAGCACAGTGGGGCACCCCCTTGGAACGGCCAGTGGCAAAAACATCACTTGGGAGCTTAAACCGGTTTATGCTGGGCACCAACCTCTCTCTTACCCCCACCATGTTCCAAAGTCACGGGACAGTGTGAATAAAAGTAATCCCCGCCAGGTGAATCTCTAACACATGCAATGGAAACAAAAGGCATGGCATGTAAAACACAAAAATGCTCCTGTATAATTATATAAAAAGCAAACCTTAAGAACCAAAAACGTATGTACTCAATGCCTTTGCAGAAGACAGAGCATGAAGAGAAACACCCTTAAGGAACCGACGAATGAGGCCAGAAGACAGATATCAAAATAGTTCAGTCCAGGTGGGATTTAAAAACTGCTTATCACAGAATCCTCCCCCTCTTCCGTCAGACACAATCAAAGAGGGAAGTGTAGTGTCCAACTGTAAACGAGTTGAACACTAAACATGCGGTGTGTTTCAAAACAGTTGGGTTGTAACCTCTTTTAATAAAACGTTTTATAATTTTACCAAATACAGTTGGAAAATTACCATGACCCAAAATCTTGCGAAGTTTGTAAACCACATCCCCATAAAAATCGGGTTTTGAAATACCTTCTAGCAGAAGTGTCTTTAAATTACTACTGAATTTTAAAACAAAATCAGAATTACGTAAATAAAATTTAGCAAAATATTTACGCAATTTGTAATAACGGTAGCCTTGCTGAAAGTTTAATTGTAATATACGTTCAATGAAACTCTCTACATGCTCTGGCAAACCGAATTATTTGAGAAATATATACCCCATAAGATGTAGCCCGAAGTACATCGCCATCCAAAAGGAGGGCATTTACAATCATCCCTCTTGTCATAAATTTTGGTATGTATAATATTGTCATTACTAGAGAGATGTAAATCTAAAAATGAAAAACGGATTATCCATATTAAGAATATCATCCAGATAGCGTGAGGTATTATTAAATGCAGTAATAATGTCTGCCTGTGTATCTTGAGAAGGGCTCAACATAAAATAAAAAAGTGGAAAAAGCCCTATCTCTTTCATAACAATATAAACACAAATCTGCGACAAGGGGTGTACAGTTTGTCTCCATGGGAATACCAATTACTTGTCTGAAAACTGCATTCCCAAATCTGACGTAAATGTTGTTCAATAAAAAGGAAATGGTTTTACAAACTTCTTCACAGGTCCACATTGTATAATGTTTGATAATGCAGCTAGTAAAAGCAAGCTTTATCGAAATTGCAAGCGAGAAAGGTAGCATTCTCCCAGGCAAAAGTCTTTTGAATTAGGGCAGTTAGTTTGTCATTTATTAAATTATGTGGTAAAGTGGTATACAAAGTAGAAAAATCATATATACTGACTGAAGATACCTTGTAATTATTAATTTTAAACGTATCCAGGATTTCGCCAGAATTTTTTATCGACCAAAATAAGTGTTTACAAGAGTTTTCGTATACTTTATCGCAGTACCTTTTCACGTGGGTTTTACAGTAACACGTGATGTTAATAGCTTTGAAATATTTGAAGTTGTACAAGAGCTTGAATTAGCGGTGAAACGAACTTTATATGGTTGTTTATGCAATTTAGGAGTCCAGTACATGGTTGGAAGTTGAACTGATCATCTATACGAACTTTCAAATTAGAATCTTCAGTGATGTGCTAAGTGACCAAATTTTGTTCAGCAGAAGGACTCAGTGCATAAGCTTTAGTGCTCTTTAGTTCGATTTGTAAAACCTTAATATAATGTAGGCGTCAAATTATGAAAATATTGTTGGCCGTCTTGTCTGCTGGAACTAAGACATACTTAGAATGAACTTCTTGGATTTACTTTTTCAGATGTCTTAAAGTAAACTTGGGTTTAGGTGGAAGTAGGTGTTCATTTGTTTGATAAAATTTTATATGAGAATCGACAATGTTGAAAATATTGCGTTTCCAAGACGTTAATGCAATGGGATCAGCATTCTCTCTAAGACACCATTTAACACAAAAAGTTTCGATGGATTCCGCAATCTGACCACGACAGGCATCAAAATCAATTTTTGAAAGAATTCTGTATTTAGGTCCTATAAAGAATAAACTACGAATTCGCTTGTCTTTAATAATATATAAAACTACCAGTAATAACCTGACCGGCATCTGAATAGCAAAATTTTGAGTTTTTTTTACATTCGCAGTAAGAAGGGGTATTCGTTTGAACATCTAGATCGGAAATAATTCTATTGTAATTGAATATAACATTTCTTACAGGTATTTTATATTCATAACAGATAATAGGAACTTCAGAGTTTCTGAAATATGAAATAGGCACAGAATCAATGACACGTCTATCACGAAATATAACCTTGTGTTAGTACCTGAAAGACGAGTGTGAAGTTTTAACGTAGTACATGTAACGGTTTAAATACGGTATTTACTCTTTGAAAAACTTAACCAATTTTAAACGGGTATAACTCTAGTAAAAAACTGCCTGTAGAGTTACGCGTCCTGTCACACGAATGTACATTGTCACTATGAGTAAGCATAGCAAGTTCCAATTAAATATCTTAAGTAATGAAGACAATATTTGGACTTTGTAAAAAGTTTAATCAACGCGGACGCTGACGTCGACCCTTACACCATGGCGAGTGCAATAGCTCTCCTTATTCTTTGAATAGTCGAGCTAAAATGAATATGTTGTTCAAAAATAAAAAATAAATCATCTTTTCGCTGCTCGACTTAAATCATATACTGGTACTGATGATAACTTTTTTATTTCTGCACATTGTAATCAATGGTCGGTATCAAAATAATGCTTAACCTTTGCTGAAAACTTTACATAATTCAAATTTATATTTAGTAAGCAAACTCACACGAAGTGAGGCCCTGAAAGGGGTATGTAAAATGTTTGACTGATGATAAATTCGAACACTTTGTCATTTACAAAATTTTCTTGGTATTATTATATTGAAACTTTCCCCCAAAAAGCTGCAACAGTCATTCCTGATCAAGTAATGAAAAGTTACCAAATGTCAGGCCTTCATGTTTCGACAGTGAGCATGCGCAAAAAAAAACACCCTCTTCCCCAGTAATTTTGGATAAATATTTTTTATACAAACAAATGTAAGTCATTTATTTATATAGAATATTTACCAATTTTGTTTTTGTTTACACCAGTTGGTGTTTTAAGTGGAAACTATTAGATGGTGTGTTCAATTTTATAAATAACCGATTGCAATCGAATACTTCCAAGGTGGTCGACTTTATCATCTGTCCGGGTTTATCATCAGTACCAGTAAAACTCAGAGATCTGGTACTGGTCTGGTAAATTGTCATCTTCTGAAATCTAGCCCCGCCCTTGTTGCCAATGTTTTACCAATCATGATAGCTTAGGCATTTTGGTACTATACTCTCCCGATGAACATTTCATTGTGAAATGAATTTGAAAATACAAACTGTATCACATAGGTTTCTGATATAAAGTTTGTTAACAGTTTTTATATATAGTCAATCTGTTGGACATTCGTAATTCTGTCTCTCGATCCAATATCATGTTCGTCTTTGAGTCTGTATGCATGTCCATCTGTCGGACTACTCCTTTTAAATACCAGTGCGTGATGAAACTTTGTAGAAAGTTCTAGTGCCTGAACTACTTTCGCATTTTGTCTGTATTTTCCGGTATAGGATTTTGGGGTTTCCTGCTGACAGAGATGAAATTGAGGTCAGAAACGACAATTCTTTAAAAGAGAGATTGCAAATTAATGTTAATACAAATATAAGTACTTTCATCTACTTTCCATGAACCGTATGATAATAAATAAACAAGTGACCGAGCATTGCAGTGGCAATACAGAAGTTCCCTACAGGTGGAAAACTTTGTTAGTGCTCTTCCCTGGTGGTTTATGGCAACAGGGCAGGTCAACCACACTCGATTCGTATGCAGGGAAGCTGGAACATTTGTGGACGGCCTTACCAAATCTGCACTAAGTGTATGAATTAAAAAGTCCACCCCTGAGTCAAGTATGGCCAGGGGAACATTTCTGTATAGTAATCACAAAATCCTTTTATTCAATTAAATGTTATGGAGCAGAAATCTTTATACTTGACCTCCAATGGTAACTTTGACCTCTTATTGTGCAAGCAACACAAGCAACACATCATCTGGTTATGGGGAACACGTGTTTGAGTGTATATAAAAATGCTTCAATGCATTTAGAAGCTAAGGAACAAAACCTATTTTCACTTTAATTTCAAAAGTGACCTTATTATTATCTGGTCACGAGGTACATTTGCTTGTACTGGTAAGAAAATACTTCAATGCATATAAAAGTTATGGAGCGCGAAGAAACTTTTACTTGACACTAAACAGTGACCTTGACCTTTAACCGACAAGCATAGATTATGTGTTGACACATTGTCTTATCATGGGGAATGTTTGTGTGTAAAAGTTATGGAGCGGAAACAACTGCAGTATACTTGAGACATTTAATAAGGACCTTTACCTATTCCCACAAGCTACACATACCAAGTTTTATGAACTTAACTTAAATAATCTTTTATTTATTGCAGAATCCAGGTTTATGGACGGACAGACGGATGGACGGACGGACGGACGGAGGATATTCCTATAGCTCCCTCCGGTGTTCCAGCGGTAGGGTACTAAAAATCATTGTGTAGGATATATAGAAACACGTCCCTCATACACAATGACATCAATCCACGGACTAACAACAGTTTTTCGAAGAATCAAGCTCACTTAAGGCAATAATTATATATATTTAATTAAGATTGTAAATGATAATATCAATATGGTCAAGACAAAAACAGTGTAATATACATGTATTCAAACATACATTTCAGTCTTATCAATACATAAAAAATCAAACGCATTATTAAACTTTCAAATCGTAAACAAATACTGGCATTATCCGAAATATATAAAAGTGAGCTCTTATCAGGTACGTGTGCAAGAATGTACAACTTCAAAACTTCTATCGCCACTCTGTATTTTTCCAATACATTTTATACAATTTATCTGATATGCGATCACATATCAAAATACAATTAATTTGCTTAAAGTGTTTTCGTTTTTGTCATGATTTTACTGCATTATAACGAAATTCGATCGTTTGTTAATGATAGGATTTTATCTGTACTTTTTAAAAAAAAAATTTGAAATTGAAATAGGGCTGTGGGTGAAGATGAATGAAAAATATCATAGGTCTTTTCAATTTCATTGACAATTTAATATGCCATTTAAAACATATTGTACTTAAACATGTATTTGATAAACAAAGTTACATCGTCAAAATGATAAGTCGTAATAACTCGATGGCGGAGCCAAAATTATATATTGACCTCCAGCAGTGATATTATAGCACAATACGACATCGTACAAATTTAAGAATCAAAGACTGGAAAAATACTAAAGGTGTGAATGATTTTCTATGTATTTCTCTTTTCTAAAATAGCATTCAAGGTGTTAGATTAAATGATGAAACCATTGTTGTATTTTAGATACAGTGAGTATTAGGATGTGTCGACCTGGGAAAGTGACCGGACTACGCCCGTAGTCGATATCACTTTTTTTTCAAGGTTGATAAATCCTCATATTGATTTAGCTCTAAATTTTATATCAAAAAATAGTGAAGAAAAATTTATTATCTTTTCCGACTCGCTTTCTGTTTTACAGTCAATTCATAACCGAAAAATGGAATATCCATTTATTCAAAATATTCTTCTCAGGTTTCATGAACTATCTTTAAAAAAGTCTATCATAGTTTGCTGGAGTCCTAGTCATATTGTATTCATGGAAACGAGGATGCTGATATTGCAGCAAAGAAGTCCCTTTTATTGTCACAGTCTAATTTGAAATTAGCACATGCCGATTTTAGGCCCAATATAAACAAATACATTTTATCTAAATGGCAGTCGTCATGGAACAATGCTTCATTCAATAAACTTCATGATATCAAACCTACTCTAGGGGAATGGCACCAAGGGAACAGATCTGTTCGCAGGGAGGAAGTTGTTCTTTCTCGCTGTCGAATAGGTCATACCCGTTTGACTCATTCTTATCTTTTGAATAAAGAAGATCAACCCGAATGTGTACCATGTCAAACACCGTTAACTATTAAACATATTTTAATCGACTGTGTGGACTTTGCTACACAACGCAGTACATATTATGACGTTCAATCTTTGAAAGAGTTATTTGAAAACGTTTCAGTCGGAACCATTTTATTGTTTTTAAAGCAGATAGGAATATATCAAAAAATCTAACATTTCATATTTTTATTTACATCTTGCAATATTATTATGTTTGCAGCTGATATTTTAACACACACGTATATACATTTTTACATAACTGATTTTAGATATGCTTTACATTTTTACATGGATGTTTTTAGATATGTTTTACATTATTCATAATGTTCTTTACATTTTACGTGGATGTTTTTAGGTATGCTTTACACTTTTACATCAATGTTTATGCTTTACAGTTGGCGTTTGCAATATGACTTCGGTTTGCAATGTGACTCAATTAATTCGGTTTGCCAGAGCGTGTAGTCATGTCAAGCATTTCAATGAACGTAATCTATATATTACAAGTAAACTTCTTCAGCAAGGCTACCGTTATTACAAACTGCGTAAATATTTTGCTAAATTTTACTATCGTAATTCTGATTTAGTTTTAAAATTCAATAGTAATTTAAAGACTCTTCTGCGAGAAGGTTTTTCTAAACCCGTTTTTTATGGGGATGTGGTTTACAAACTTCGTAAGATCTTGGGTCATGGTAATTTTCCAAATGTATTTGGTAAAATTATAAAACGTTTTATTAAAAGAGGTTACGACCCAACTGTTTTGAGACATACCGCATGTTTAGTGTTCAACCCGTTTACAGTTGGACACTACGCTTCCCTCTTTGATTGTGTCTGACGGAAGAGGGGGAGGACTCTATGATAAGCAGTTTTTAAATCCTACCAGGACTGAACTGTTTTGATATCTGTCTTCTGGCCTGTTTCGTCAGGCCCTTAGGGGTGTTTCTCTTGTTGCTCTGTCTTCTGAAAAGGCATTGAGTACATACGTTTTTGGTTCTAAAGGTTTGCTTTTTATATATTTATACACGAGCATTTCTGTGTTTTGTTTTGAGGAGGCTGCGCTTTTGGTGCGTGGCATTCCCTGTTTGATATTTTTCTTTGTTTTTTTTTACATGCCCTGCCTTTTTGTTTCCATTACGTGTGTTAGAGATTCACCTGGAGGGGATTACTTTTATTTACACTGTCCCGTGTCTTTGGAACATGGTGGGGGTAAGAGTGAGGTTGGGTGCGCGCCACAGTTACCCCCCCCCCCGGCACATTTTTCACGAGACTTATTGCACGCCAGTACAATATCTTCTAAGTAAGTTGTTTGAAAATGTCTGGTAATCTTTAACTGGTGAATGCTTCTGTATTTTAAAGATCTAATGTGATTTTACTTTTTTAAATTGAGAAAAAAATATGAAATAATTTTAATATTTTATCATATAAAAGGGAGGTAACTGATAAACAGATCAAATGCGTGACATTGTTATGGTACTAATGACACTTGGTTTTAAATAATACTCCAGAGAAATGTAATACCAGAGTTGGTCAATGCAGACAGCACAACTTATCAACCTAATATATCGCAATGATAATGATTTATAAACCTAATATACCATAACGTTATAGTTTGTGCCTGGGTGTGCATTCTGGAAGACCACAATCATCTTACTTTAAACATAATTTCATTTTTAAATTAGTGGGAAAACTTATATTAAACCTCATGTATGGTACTTTCTCATATAAAAGGGAAGAATTTTCATGTGACCTCCGCATATGACACATTGTTTTACATTTTCATGTGCAAACAAGGAAATAAGTTAAATTGTGTGCCTGTGAACTTGACCTCCGCACATGACACATTGTCTTACAATGGTGAATATCTACATATACATCCTTTCATAAAAGAAGGTTACAGACCAGACAAAAATACCAATAATGTTTTATCTCCAAATGTGACCTTGGCCTTGAGCTTAAGGTCTGAGTCTTACATGCAACAAATCATTTTGTTCTGATAATTGTTAAGTTTCTTGAATATCCATCCATGCAAAGTAAAGTTACTGACCAGACCAAAAAATGACATATTATCTTTGACCTCTAACTGTGACCCTGACCTTTGAGACAGGGGCCTGGGTATTGCACATGACACATCATCTCTTTATTTGGAACATTTATGCCAAGTGATTTTGAAATCCCTTGATGAATTGTAGAGTTATGGACCGAAAATGAACCTGATGCTCTAAACCTGCGACTTGACCTTGAAGTTAAGGGTCTTGGTCTTTCGCATAACACCTTGTCTTATTATGGGGAATATTTGTGCCAAGTAATTTTAAAATCTCTTGAAGAATGACAAAGTTATGGACCGTACAAGAAACAGACCCTGTTAAGCTTTGACCTCCAAGTGTGACCTTGACCTACCTTGGAGCTAGGGGTCTTGATCTTGCGCATGACACGTCGTCTTATTATGGGAAACATTTTGCCAAGTTATTTCAAAATCCCTTCATTGATGGCAGAGTTAGTGTGACGAATGAACGGACTGACGGAATGATCGACATTCCAACATTAGTATTTCTTTTATTATATTCTTTACTACTAAGGTAATCCCTAAACCCTTTTGTTCACGGAATTAACATATTGTTTAATTTTGTTCTCTATACCGTTATATAGCTCCTAAACTCGGAATGTTTACTCTGAAGGACGGACGGAAGGACGCAGCAAATGTGTAGATAAAACATATATATAATTGACTGATTCAGTAAGCTTGCTTATTATTCGTCGTAGCTGCTTACGTCAATAAATACAGCTTTGCATTAACGAATGACAATGCGACTCTTTCATATCTAATGCTCAAACCATAAATCGTTATTTTTCTATATGTATTAGTGCTCATGCAAATTAAATCTTAATGCGAACAATAGAAATATGTTTGGACAAGAGATTCGAATACAGATATGCCTCCAAATTCAACAAAACTTTCATAATGATGTAATACAAGCAGAGGTTCTACTTTAAATGTTATTATTTAATTATGTTTGAGACTGGTCTATTTTGTATTCCAAACGATCCTAATATATCGCGGTATTAAAGTTTTCAACGAAACATCCAAATGAATTTTAACAGTTTATATCTATCGTCATGTAAAGTAACAAATCTTGCAAGATTTAGATAAGTCTTTCTACCGATTTTTTATATAAATAATATATTCTTCATTGTCTGATATACCACGTTGCACATTACATATCCAAGCAGCTGAACCGTGGTATATAGACCGAATAATCACAAGAAGGCTTTTATTATAGAATATGCGACAGTCATCCAACTAATTATTAGACTGACGTCATGAGGCAATTGGGATTACTTTTATTTACACTGTCCCGTGTCTTTGGAACATGGTGGGGGTAAGAGTGAGGTTGGGTGCGCACCATAAACCGGTTTAAGCTCCCCAGTGGTGTTTTGCCACTGACCGTTCCAAGGCGGTGCCCCACTGTGTTCCTTTGTTTGTTCGTTTTGTCCTCGTGTGTTGGCTTTGTGTGTGCGTGTGTGTGTGTGTGTGTGTTTGTGGTGTGCACGTCTGAGTGCTGTGGGTTTCGTTTTGGGGAGGCTGCGTTTTTGGTACGTGGCATCCCCTGTTTGATATTTGTCTTTGTTTTTTTTTTTTGATGTCATGATTAATGTTATTATCATGTACCACCACTTAACGCGTCATTTCAATTCTTATTTATTTATTTATTTTGTTGGGTTTAACGTCGCACCGACACAATTATAGGTGAAGGAAGACCCCAGGTGCCCCTCCGTGCATTATTTCATCACGATCGGGCACCTGGGTAGAACCACCGACCTTCCGTAAGCCAGCTGGATGGCTTCCTCACATGAAGAATTCAACGCCCCGAGTGAGGCTCGAACCCACATCAATGAGGGGCATGTGATTTGGAGTCAGCGACCTTAACCACTCGGCCACGGAGGCCACCATTTCACTTCTTAATCTTGGAATTTGCAACATGAATTTAAAAGATCAACAAATAACCATATTTGACAGCAGTTTGGAAAAAGACATTTTGAAACTGTACTGCATACTTTCAGCTTTCCATAGAGACATATAGGAAAACTGGACCAACCAAAAGCTGCCATATTTTGTAGGTGTGGATTGAAATATCCGGCTCTCGGGTAACTGTTGTTTTTTTTGCAGTTACTCAGCAAAACATCGTTACCACTTGAACAGTTAGCCCAGAGCCAGACATTCCAATCTGAACCTTCAGTTATATTAAGAAATGCATTATGTAACTCTATAGATGACTATTAAATCAAAAAATAATCGAAACTGTAACTATATGTGTGTTTCTCAATTGAACATCATGACGTCAGTTCTGTTTAAGGACGTATACATCCCGCGCTTCGTTTGAATAAACTTCTGTGATTAAATAATGCTATAAAGAAAGTCAATCGTTTCATTTTATTTCTCAATTTTTAATATACAATAAGCAAGAAAACAATCTAGCACTGGAAAAGTTGTGGACAGAAATTTCTAACTCTCGTGTAACTGTTGTAGCTGTCACTAGTCAGTTTTTCATCCAAGAAATGCTCGTACAGACGCATGACAAAAACGGGAGAATCTTGAATTACTTCTCTACTTGTTGTCCTCGTTCCCTTGCATGTACCCTCAACTCTAAATATAAAATGCATATGTTAACGTATCGAAAGTTATTAGTTAACTCCCTATTAGGATCTAAAACTAGCTATACATAAAAACACTGAAAAAAATACATGTCTATCTATACATTTAAAAGTGCTTAAGATGGCGTTATGATTTTAAAAAATCATTTAAGGGCATAAAAATTAAAACAAACGAACATATTCATGATAAGCACAGCTGTAATTTAAACCAGTCTTATCAGTTTTCGTTGCAATACAAATATATATTAAAGTACAGGCAAGAAAGGTCCATGTTCTGTTCAGCACGGCTTTTATGTTGTGTTAGCGTACTTTTTAATTTTTCAGCTTGAATATTTCTGCTTGAGTGGTTTCAATACTCCCACTTTAAAGCTTTGGGTATTGTTTAATCACCCCTTGGATATGGTGCCTGTTTTTTTTAATGTTGTCTTTTGGCAGTTTCTGTGATATGCAAGCTCCATAACCACAGATCCCCTCTCTAATAGTTCGGCCCATTGTTTTCTCGTTTAGGGCAATGCCATTATTTTATATGGGGACCATACGCCGCTTTTCATGGAATTGCACTCTATGCATCATTGAAGATTCCATGTGCACCGCCGTATGTCTGCGGATGTCTCTTAATTATATTCTGGTAGGTATAACATGTGTAAATGTTGAGTTCTGCTCAACCCGGGGCTAGAGGTCGCGGACGGAAGCTTGCATTTCCACTACCGTCCATGAACGCTCAATCAAACCGAGCCAAACCATTGACATAGGATTACCGTTTAAAATAAGTTGTTACCTGCGACAGATTATTGAGTCCTACTATAGTCTGCCAGTAAAAAATTCAAGAAAATTAATAATTTATTGTTTTCAAGTAAGTTATTTTTTTAAATGATTACAATTTAATGTGTGCATGGTTGCCCGTTCTGGTTGGTACATTCTATTTACGATACGTAGCTGTCGCCGTTGGCTCTGTTTTTTAACGTTCTCTTAAAACAAATATTAAACAACATATCTACATACTCCTTAAGCAGCCAAGGAAAATGTTTGCCTTATTATGTGTACATATATGCAAATGTCTGAAGTTCCTTAAAAGTATGTTTTGCAACTCTTTTCTTTTTTCGTATGTGGGCATTTTCACCGCTAAATTATTGCTCAAATTCTTTTTTAATGTCGTATCTAGTCATAATTTTTAGCCCGTCTGATTTTTTGAAAAAAATATACGAGGTATTGTCGTCACTTGATCGTCGGCGTCGGCGTCGGAGTTGGTTAAACTTTTTGTCAAAAGCTATAAGTTCTGCAGCTTTGAAGCTTTGCACGCTTGTTTTTTATCATTTGAAAGACCTAGTAGGCCAAGAGCCATAACTCTGATAAGCATTTTGTTAGAATGCTGACTGTTGCCGAGTTTAGAATCATGTCCCAAAAATTCTATAGATCTTGTTCGTGTCCTGGGCTGCGATGGGTTTCGTCGTGCCGCTCTGTCTCTGTTTTCTTTGTGACCCTTCGTGAACGTATTACGTATCAGGGCTGTTATTTTTCGATCTTCTCAGATCGTTCAGCACGACTTTTATGTCTTGTTATTTGTTCTGTTTAGTTTCTCAGCTTGAACATTTTAGCCTGGGTGGTTCCAATACTCCCGCTTTCATAGCTTTGGGTATTGTATAATCACCCCTTGGATATGGTGCCTGCTTTTTAATTTTGTCTTTTGGCAGTGTTCCTGTTATATGAAGGCTCCATAACCTCAGATCCCCTTTCTAAATTCCAGTTTGTTTAGATCCTTTCATTGTTTTCTCGTTTAGGGCAAACCCATTATTTTAACTGGGGGCCATACGCCGCTTTTCATGGAATTACATGCAAGTGTATCATTGAAGGTTCCATGTGCACCGCCTTATGAACACATCTGCGGTATTTTTGTACCTGTAGCATGTGTAAATGTTGAGTTCTGCTCAACCCGGGGCTAGAGGGCGTAGACGGTAGAATGTATTTCCACTACCGTCCATGAACAGGCTCAATCAAACCGAGCCTGCAACATTTTCGTTTTTGTCGTGTTGAGCGACCTGTGGAGTTTCCACTTTTCTATTTTATTCAATTGGAGACAGGGAGGTGCACGACTGGATCTTCTTGCTGCATAGCCAAATTATACGTGCTTGCTGCACATTGCCATCGATTTGTCTCATTTGTCCCTGCTGTATCATTACTATTATCTGGAGACGTGCACCCTAACCCAGGTCCTTCAAATGATTCCTCCGACGAATTGTCGTCGGCTTGCAGTGATGCTGATTCTGAATCTATAAATATCCTTGATAGTGGTCCAAAATTAGATTTTCTAAAAGCAGAGGCACAACAGTATGACATTTGTATCTTCTCTGAAACGTGGTTGACACATGATGTTAAAAACGATTCTCTCAAGATACCTAATTTCAACTTACCTCTCCGATGCGATCGAGTTGGAAGAGTTGGCGGTGGTGTTTGTATTTATCTTCGTGATAATATACGTGGAAAAATAAGAAATGACCTTTCCTTACCAGGTCTTGAGGTACTATGGGTTGAATGCGTCTACCAAAACAAGTCTTTACTACTTGGCGGTTTCTACCGCCTCCTGATGCAAATAATCACTATTGGCCTTTAATAGAAGAGAGCATCGATACAAACACAATACAAATATTTAAAACATCATAACTGCAGGCGACTTCAATTATAATATGAAAGGCCCCAACTCAAATAAAACAAGCAAATCCGATGAATTGGTATCCCCCGCCGAAAGGGTTTGTGGTGAGGAATGGCAAAAAAATATATCCGGCAAAAAGTTAAGGATCTTAATAAGAAGCAAATAATTTCATTAGTCAAAATCAATTTAACAGAAAACAAATGTTTAATTAAAGAGTACATAATAAATGTATGATACTTTGATCCTGACTAAAGAATTTATTTTGAATGGGATATGCTAACTGTAATAAGCTTAGGTTTTAAAATTAAATGCAGTTAATTGAAATGTGAGCTTGAAGTTTAACTGGAACGAAATATTGTCTTTGAGTGGTTTGGCACCAGGTGTTGCTGTTTAACATGTACATTTGAACTTAAAAGAACAGATGTCCTTAAGAGAACACAGGTAAGATATCTTGAACATGGCTGAGGGCAAGGTTTATGCACTCACAACTTAACATGTTGAAGGTTTGAACATTTAAAAAAAAAAGGAATGGAAAATATATATGTATATATTTATTTTTTAGTGGGTGGGGGTGCAGGGGAACGGGAGAGGAAACAAAATTTCACATGTTGATTATAAATATTGAGTGAAAATTAAAAATGAAAAAAAAGGTAAAAGGGTGAAGTTGGGGGGGGGGGGAGGGGGCAGAGGATGCATGATCAGTGGTGGGCATGACTGGGTGGAGAAGTGAGGTGGGGGAATGGTACAACTTGGAAGGTTTGAAAAAAATCTAAAATAAGAAATGAAAAAAAAATTATTTTTTTTTTGGGGGGGGGGGGGGGAAGGGGGTTGGGAGGGGGAAGGGGTGTGACCAAGGCAAGTGGGTGACCAGGTGTGGGTGCACAACTTCACATGTTTATAATAAATGTTCACAGAAAAGAATGAAAGAAATTTAATGAAATTCTGCCAAATGGTAAGTTTGTTATGTACAAATATGTGGATTTTTAGATAAGTAAAGGGCAATAACTCTGAAGTTACTGTTATATTTAGTGCGCATCTATTTAACGTTATTGGCGTTTATCGTTTGGCGCCTTTTACCGCGACGTCACTGCTTGACGTACTTCCTGTATACTTGTTTGTATTTGAATTGAGTTGATGTAATACAGTCATCGAAACCGAACCTGCTTTTAGTATTGATGTCAATCCCGACAGTTACAAAAGAAATCCGTACAAAATTGTGTGTGCACAACCACATTATAGCGCTCTAAATTCTGTTAAAGTTTCATAGTTCAAGGTCAAATATATTAAAAGTTATGATGCAGAAATTGACATATCTATAGTACCCTATATAGTTAACACTAGAAACTTCTAAGGGCCATAACTCTGGTGTTACTTGGGCAATGTGTCTGAAACTTGTTGGGCCCCATAACCTCATAGTGGTGAACATGTATATGAAGTTTGTTTGAAAAAAATAAATCTAAAATAAGGAATGATTTTTTTGGGGACGGGGGGGGTGGGGGTGGGGGGGGTTGTGATCAAGGTAAGGGGGTGACCAGGTGTGGGTACACAGCTTCACATGTTTACAATAAATGTTCATGGAAAAGAATGAAAGAAATTTAATGAAATTCTACCAAATGATAAGTTTGTTATGTACAAAATATGTGGATTTTTATACAATTAAAGGGCAATAACTCTTAATTTATAATAAATCCGAACGAAATTGTGTGTACACAACCACTTTATGGTGATCTAAATTCTGTTTAAGTTTCATAGTTCTAGGTCAAATATATCAAAAGTTATGCAGAAATTGCCATATTTATAGTACCCTATATAGTTAACACTAGAAACTTCTAAGGGCCATAACTCTGGTGTTACTTGGGCAATCTGACTGAAACTTGACGGGCCGCAAGAACTTATAGTGTTGAACATGTACATGAATTTTTAAATAAATATTCCCAACCATTTCCTAGATATGGCTCCGGACGGACGGAAAGACGGACGGACGTTCTAACGAAACGGTATTTATGTGACACCCCCATTGTTCTCTCTATTGTTCTAACAGTCACATATAAAGAAAAAGGTCACATAAACAGAACGGAATGAATGACATCAAAGAGAAAGTACCGTTATGCAGTCACTTAACCATCATTTCGCGGGCACGGAAGGACGGACGGACTGACGGACAACGCCAAAACTATATCCCTCCGACTTTCGTCGGGGGATAATAAACAACCTGATTAGTTCATACAACTTCTTTCAAACTATTGACGAACCTACCCATTTCACAGAAAGTTCCAGTATTGACATTTTTATCATTAAAAACAAAAACAGTTTTCTAACCAATTTTGTAACAGATCCGTTTATTCCTGATCTAACTAGATATCATTGCCCAATAGTCCTTGTCTTGAAAATGAGAAAACCAATAACGCAGTGCTTTAAAAGACACATATGGAAGTACGATCAAGGAGATTATGACACCTATCGAAACACTCTTGGCTCGACTAATTGGGAAGGAAGAAATTCTCTCTCATAAAGACATTGACTTAGTAGCATCTAAAATAACAACCACTATCAACGAAGCAGCTAAATTATCAATTCCAAACAAGACCGTTACGATTCGTCCTAATGATGTTCCCTGGTTTAACTCTTAACATCCGAAAACTTATCCGTCGAAGAAACCGAATTCACAATACTGAAAAATCTCGAAATATCGACTGTCATTGGGGAAAATTCCACCGAATGAGAAACGAAATAACAAAAGCAATTAAAAAGGCAACAGCCCAATTCCAAAATTCTATAATTGAGAAAATAAATACAAATGCATTTACTTAAAACAATTGGTTCAAATTAGCTAAAACTGTTCTCAAACTTGACAAATCTAATTAAACAATTCCAGCATTGATAAATGGTGACACTATAGCCAAAACTAACCTTGAAAATGCAAACCTTCTGAATGTTTTCTTCAGTAAACAGTCCTCCATAAACGATACCAACAAAAAACTACCAAACATATACTTCACAGCAGAATCCGTCCTTACCAGCATTAATATACTTCTTCAGGATGTTGCAGATGCCATATCAAACACTGATCTTTCTAAAGCCTCAGGCCCAGACTTGATTAGCCCTCGACTGCTGAAGGAAGCAATTAACGAGTTGTGTTCTCCACTCTCAGAATATTTCAATCGACTTCTGTCTAATTCCTATGTCCAACAGGTTGGGAAAAGACTTATTGTAACCCCAGTATTTACAAAATCTGATCCATCAAAATCTAGTAATTACAGACCTATTTCTCTCCTCTCATGTCTTGGAAAAATTATGGAAATATGTATCCATAAGTATTTGTACAACTTCTTATGTCAAACAAGTTTCTGATACCACTTCAGTCTGGATTCATCAAAGGTTGATTCTACCACAAATCAACTTCTCTACATATTTTAATGATTTCTGCAAAGCCTTAGACGAAGGAAAAGAAATAAGGGTCGTGTTTTTGCGATATATCTAAGGCTTTTGATCGTGTCTGGCATAAGGGGCTGATACAAAAACTCTCTACTATTAGTATCCGAGGTACACTTCGTACTTGGTTAAGTTCTATCGTCTGACAGACAACAACGTGTTGTCATTATTCTGAATGGCAAACAGTTCCCGATGGAGTGCCACAAGGTTCTATCTTAGGCCTCCTTTTATTTCTTATATATATCAATGACATAGTCAATGAAGTAAACTCAGACTCTTTGCAGACGACACAAGTCTTTATGTAATCGTAGACCGTCCATTAAATGCAGCTCATACTCTCAATACAGCCTTAGATAAGATTCACAACTGCGCGAACAAATGGCTCGTGGATTTCAATCCTCCAAAACTGAAACGCTCCTAATCTCACGAAAAAAGAACAAAGTAAATCACCCAGTCTTAACAATGAACAACATCGCAATCAAAGCTGTCGAACATCATAAACACCTTTGCATCACTTTTGACAACAATGGAAAATTGCAGTCACATATCGCAGCAACCACAGCTAAAGCATGGCAAAGATTAGGAATATTAAGATCTTTGAAATTTATACTTAACAGAAAGTCTCTTGAACATTATACATATCCTTTATCAGACCTCTCCTAGAATACAGTGACTCTGTCTGGGGCAATTGTACCATAGAAGAAAAAAGAAATATTGAGTCCGTACAAATTGAGGCAGCGAGAATTGTAACGGGTGCAACAAAATTATGTAACACAGAAAAACTTTATATTGAACTAAAATGCGAACAATTAACCGACAGAAGAAAAAAGCATAAACTGACAACTTTTTTATAAAATGAATCACAATATCGCCCCAGATTATTTATCTCAACTCATCCCAGATCAAACACAATCAAGATATAATCTCTGCAACATTAACAATACCCTTCAAATTAATACACGTACTCCGTTGTATAAAGACTCTTTTTTTACCTTTTGTTACACGTGACTGGAATGCTCTTACTGAATCAACGAAACTAGCTCCATCTCTGTCTGCTTTCAAAAGCCAAATCAACGCAAACTGCCAAAACACCCACTCTTACTATTATCATGGTGCAAGAAATGAACGGGTACTTCACACTAGACTACGACTAGGATGTAGTTCTTTAAAGGCAAAGAAAATCTCCTTAATAAGTGACGCCCCCCCCCCCCCCCTTCCCCCGAAATACCAGACTTTTTAATCCCCAATATACAAGATCCTGTCTGGTCCAGTCTGATAAGGGTCCATAAAACCCCTGTAGACTTGACATGTAGCCTAATTATTGTCAGAGAATCATAAATTGTATTGCCTACAGGTAAATTGGTTATTTCCTGTGTTTTGCATTTTATTAACTGAAATGCTTTTATTTTTTTAGTCTTTTTTCAGCATGTACACAAAATTATTTTAATTGATAAGATACTAATTTTGATTGCTCAGTTTTATTAGAAATTAAAGAAGCGTTCAGTTGCATTTTTAATAGATAAAGAAGGTATATAGACAGAAGGATGTTATATATTAAAAATGCTTAATTCCTCTTGTGTTGTCTAAATAATGTTAACTTTCTTTTATGTATAATAAAATCCAGCAATAAAGATATATCATTGTTCAAAATACACAATAATTTATTACTTCTAAAAGCTATGTGCCTGAATGCATTTTTTATATTTTTGATAATAAAAAACAGCAATAATGAGATGTAATTGTTAAAAAACTTACTTTATTAAAAATATGATAAAACACTGTTGTATCTTATCACTTTGTTTATTTAGCCCTAATTCAATCAAGCTTTCTAAACTCGTTATAAAGGTGAGAACTGATTTGCTATAAAGGTGAGAAATATCACCTGCAATTTATTTACTGCACAGTAGCTATACAGTAGCTTATTATGATAAACAGAAGCAAGTCTACCAATGGTCCTGACTTGTAAAATGAATGAATGAGTTGGGTTTTACGGCGAATCGACAAAAAAAGGTCATATATCGCCGAGAAAAAAAAAAGTTAAATGAATTACGTTAATTGTAAAGCATCTATAAAACTATTAAAGTAAAATGGTATATACATATATAGCGTAAAAAGACAATTGCAAACATAAACATGTAAAACATGTAAATAAAAATCAAATAAAGTTCAGATTTTATGATATATGCCTATTTGTTTCAAAAATTGCAAAATTTTGTCGGCAGGAACTTGTTCAAACAACTCTTTTAACGATTCTACATTATAGTATCAATTGCGCTGTGGATCGAAGTCAACACAGTTGATTAAAATATGTTTAATAGAAAGCGGTGTTTGACATGGTACACACTCAGGTTGATCTTCATTGTTCAAAAGATACGAATGAGTTAACCAAGTATGACTTATTCGACAACGAGAAAGAACAACTTCCTCCCTGCGAAGAGATCTATTTCCCTGGTGCCATTCACCTAAAGTAGGTTTAATTTCACGAAGTTTATTGAACGAAGCATTATTCCATGAAGACTGCCATTTAGTTAAAATGTATTTGTTGATATTTGACCTAAAATCAGTATATGGTAATTTCAATTTAGATTGATTTAATGAAAGTGATTTCTTTGCTGCGGTATCAGCATCCTCATTTCCATAAATACCAACATGACTAGGAATCCAACAGAATATGATGGACTTCTTAAAAGATAGTTCATGAACCTTGACAAGAATATTTTGAATGAGAGGATTTTCTGTATGACGGTTGTGTATTGATTTTAATACAGAAAGTGAGTCGGAAAAGATGATAAACTTTTCTTCATTATATTCTGAAATAAAATTAAGGGCCAAATCAATAGCTTTTGCCTCGGCTGAAAAAATTGTAGCGTTATTTGGCAAACGTAATTTTGATTGATGCAGATGGCTAACGGCGGCACATCCAACCTTTGAATCATCTTTTGAACCATCTGTATAAATTGGAAATGATCTTTGTAAGTCGACTTGATTTCATTATATTTGGACTTGAATATTTCAGGGTTTGTTTCAGACTTTTTCAAGGAGGTTTTCATATCAAAAAGAACTGTTGGAGAACTAAGAGTCCATGGTGGTGTATTCAGAACTAAGTTTTCTTTTATATCATCAAATTCAAAATCAGTTTCTTTCATAGAATTGCTGATGCGAAATCCAAAAGGTTTTATTTGTTTTGGTTTTCTGTCATACGAATCCTGGTACTTGGGTTTAAATATGATTTTATGAGCAGGATTGGATTTGTTGGCAGCTACCCTCAAAGCATATTGTAATGACAGTTTTTCACGTCTCGTGTAAAGGGAGGGTTCGTTTGCTTCAACATACAAGCTTTCAACAGGCGATGTTCTAAATGCGCCAAGAGCAATACGAAGACCTTGATTATGAATAGTATCCAACATTTGTAAATACGATTTCCTGGCAGAACCATAAACAACACAACCGTAATCCAGCTTGGATCTAATCAAAGTTCTTTAAAGTCTCAACAAAACCTTGCGATCTGTTCCCCAATCAGTATTTGAAATTACCTTTAAAAGATTCAACGATTTCAAACATTTGGCTTTCAGGTGTTTTATGTGCGGTATAAAAGAAAGTTTTTTATCAAAAATAACACCAAGAACTTTTGCTTCGTCAACAACGGGTATTTTTGTACCATTTAGAAAAAGCTCAGGGTCACAATGACGTTTCCGTAATTGACAAAAGTGGACACACTGAGTTTTTGATTGAGAAATTTAAAACCATTTTCCATGGCCCAAGTTTGAAGTTTATTCAAACACTGCTGTAATTGGCGTTCAATCGTACGCATATTTTTTGAACGATAACATATCAAAAAATCATCAACATATAATGAACAATCTGTCCCTGGTAACAAACATTTCACTATACTGTTAATTTTGATGCTAAAAAGTGTAACAGATAAAATAGAACCTTGTGGAACTCCCTGTTCTTGCTCAAATGAGTCAGACAGGGTTGAACCAACACGTACTTTAAAATTGCGATCAGATAAAAATTGTGATATAAATGTTGGGAGACGACCTTTTAAACCTAAGTCGTTAAGATCATTCATAATACCATACTTCCAGTTAGCAGGTAGTGTCATAAGCTTTTTCCAAATCGAAAAAGATAGACACTAGATGCTCTTTTTTAACAAATGCATCACGAATAAAATTTTCCAGTCGAACAAGATGATCAGTTGTGCTGCGCTGCTTGCGGAAAGTAATTAGGCCTTGAGATTCAAGATACCAAACTAGTCTAGAATTGATCATACGTTCTAGAGTTTTACATAAACAACTAGTAAGGGCAATCGGTCTATAATTACTGGGGTTCGTGCTATCTTTCCCGGGCTTTGGTATTGGAATAACTATAGCTTCCCTCCAGGAATCTGGAAAAATGCCAGTTTTCCATGTTATATTATAAATTTCAAGTAGGAGGTCTAATGATTCTTGTGGTAAATGTTTTAAAAGTTGATAATGAATTTGGTCTGGGCCAGCTGCAGTATCATGACATTTGTCTAAAGAGTCAAGTAATTCTGTGAGCGAAAAAGGTTTATTATAATCTTCATCATTATTCGAATCAAAATTTAAAGGTTTACTTTCTTTAGTCGATTTTATGTTTTGAAACCTTTTATCATAATTGTTTGATGAAGAGTTTTTTGAAAAAGTTTCACCAAGTGTATTGGCAATGTCCTCCTTGCTAGATGCAATAGACTGGTATGATTTTGTAAGATGGGAAACATTTGAAGTTTTTCCTTTTCCACTTATTTAGAGAATCATTTCCCAGACTTTTTTAACCGATGACCTAGAATTAAGTTTTGAAACGTATTAATGCCATGATTTTTTCTTTGCTTGTTTTATAGTTCTGCGAGCTTTTGCTCTCAGAATCTTAACTGATTGTAGGTTTTCTTTTGTCGGCCGTATATTGAACTTTGAAATAATAATTGGAAAATGGTCACTACCATGCAAGTCATCCAGTACTTTCCATTCAAAATCCAGAAAGATGTTCGGTTGACAAATTGTCAAATCAAGCGAAGAAGAGTTACCTTTTGCAGGATGAAGGTAAGTTTTGGATTTATCATTTAATAAACAGAGTGCATTTCTTTCAATAAAAGTTTCAATAATTTGACCTCTAGTGTTGCTGTCAGAACAGCCCCAAAATTCATGATGACCATTAAAATCTCCCATAAGCAAAAATGGTTGTGGTAATTGTTTTATAAGATCATCAAGATCTTCAAGATTTAGTTTAAATTTGGGAGGTATGTAAATCGAACAGATAGTAATTGGTCGATGTAATGTTACGTTTATTGCAACTGATTGAACACTTGTATTAAGAACAATTTGTCTGTGCGGACATGCATTATTAATAATAATAGATGTACCACCAGAAGCTCTATCAGTGTTAGTATTTATGAAGTTATACACTGAATAATTTTTGAAAGCTATTTTGTCCGTTTCTTTTAAAAATGTTTCACTAGGCACATAAGTGAAGGATTATATTTTGATATGAAGGAAGGAATTTCATTATAATTTGCTTTAAGTCCACGGCAATTCACTGGATAATTTTACTTTCCATTTACACTGGTAAACAAAAATTAAACGACTGGAAATTTAAAGTATTAGTGTTGCATTGATTCAGGAGGTGGGAACCTTTTGATCTTCCCCTCCTTTGTGCTAATTACACTGGACGGAGCAGATAATGGCGGATCGTCATCATCCTCCCCCGTCAACCGGTTCATATCAAGAGGGAACCGGTTATGAGTTTGAATGGGATCGTTTGATCCCTTTCCAAACCCATCAGTTTTCAAGTCAGTTTTTTGTTTGGGTGTTTGACTCACCCCACGTTGATTAGAATTTTGCTTTGACGACTGCGAATTTGTGTAGTTGGGAACATTTTGTACAGCTGGTGGCAGCCTTGGTTTAGCAGCTGCATTTTGAACTACTGGTGTCTGAACAGGTTTTGCTGGTAGTTTTGGCTTTTCGTTTTGAGCATTTTGAATAGGCACGGAATCAGTTTGCGTAGACGCATCAATACATTGAGTAGATTTGTTTGAGTTAGATTTTGTTATAGAAGAATATGTTGCTGTCAGTGATGGAGCTACGAATTTAGCATTGGCAATTTGTCTAGCTTCAGGAAATCCAATGCCCTGTGTAAATTTGACATGGAGAACTTCCTTTTCGATCTCCCATGTCTTGCAGTCTCGAGACTTGGCTGAATGGGGCTCGCCGCAATTCACACAACGCAATGGATATCTGCAGGTGTCATGTTCATGAGAATAGCCATCTTGGCAGCACTTTGGGCAAATGTGATCAGCTTTACAGTTCTTTTCATTGTGGCCAAACTTGAAACAATTATAACATTGAAGAGGATTTGGAATGTAAGTGGAAACTTTTGTACGAAGATAGCCAATGTTGATAACAGAAGGAAGAAATGGAACCCCAAATGTTGGGATGATAGTGTTCGTTTGGATTTCTTTGCCTAGTTTCTTTATTTTGATGCGTCTAGCAGCAGTTGACATGTTGCGCAGCAAGTTCTCGCACAATTTCCGTCTCGATACCCTGCAAGATCAGGACAACGAATGATCCCCCTTGAGGAGTTCAGAGAACGGTGTGGGATACACTTGCATGGGTGGTTAAAAAAATGACGTCATGCCAAGTAAATTATGTGCATGCGCTGCTTTGTCAACCTCCACGAGCAGGTCCCCTGTACGCAGTTTCTTAACTAATTTTGGAACACCAGCGACACTCTCGAGTGTTCTCAATCACAAATGGAGAGATACTTGACATTTTAAATGTTTCGTCGGTGGACTGAATCAGAAGAAATCTAGGGTAAATAGTGTTTGAGCCAAATGGTCTGTGAGAAGAATTCTCACCTTCCTTGTCGTCAGAGTCTGTTTCCGAATGCGGTCGTTTATTTTTATTTGTATTTTCCATGCTTAAATGGTTCAGATTCATCACTCGCAGCCCCCACCAGCCGCGGAGTCCAACAAGGGAACATGTAAACAAAGCGGATATCCAGCTTATACATGTTAGGGATACTGTAGTGATATACTCGGCCAGATATTTTACAATCTTTTTATATCACCAGCTGTATTGCAGAAAACAATAAGGGGATTGAAGGGATTGCTACTCTACCCAACCAATTGACCCTAAGCCACCGCCTTCTAGGAAATAAGATGGAAATACATATTACAGTGAAGTGTTCTATAACTGTGTGAACGTACAATGAAATTTGCTGAGCGCAGTAAGATATGACAATAGAGAGAGACATTAGATTTTGTATAACATAAATTTGCAAAAGCTCAGAAAATTGTACAATCTAGAAATGAAAACACATAGATGTAATTTAAAGTGAAGAACAAGAAGATTAATAAAGCGTAATTAAAGAGATTTCCTAGGGCTTGGCATGACTAGCCGATTGATCGTATCGGGCCAATACGACCGCCAAAAACGTCTACACCGAATCAGAGGCCAAAGATGTGTATTGGCATCCACATCCCGGAAAGAGAATGTATACATGTAAACAAGTACACATCATCTCCCCGAGATGCCGTGGGGCACCTCAACATCCAGGACCCTCTTCTCCGGCTTACGGGCCGCCACCCACGGCAAACAGGTGGCTCCATTTTCGGGGGAGTCGTACCCCTCTGCATGGAGATACAGTCGGCATTTTCTATCCCCCCGCCGGCAAGGGGCAGGTCCTGACTTGTGTATTGGCCCTTATCGCCAATACGCAGACCTTATCATCTCCATAGGCCACATACCAGGCATGCCAAAATCAGTGTCTTTTAATCGTGACCTTTTTCGAAAATCAATTTCTGAATCACCCTATTGCTCTTGTGGTGAAATTGAAACTGTAAATCACTTTCTTCTCGCATTCACAAGTACTCTGCTCAAAGACAAAGATTCTTTTCAACTTTGCCTTGTCCTGTAACGTACCAAAACTTGATATACGGGTCGGAAAATCTTTGCACTGATCAAAATGCTCAGTGCAGAAATATATCCTGGCTACTGGGCGATTCATATCGTAGTCTGATTCACGAACTTAATAACTTATGTTGTCTTCTGAAGACGAGTAACACTCAGCATACAATCTCTTTGAACTACAATTCTTATGTCCCTTCTTTGGTGGTTTTGTTTCTCATCATTTTTTTTCTTCTCTATTCCCCAAAATATGTTGTCGTACACTAAATATCGCAAGACAAATTTTCAAGGAGATGTATTAATATAAGCCTCTATAGGCTTGTTTACATAACCTTAGACAAGAAACCTATGTTCATGTTATTGCTTATTGCTATACAACTGTTTGACTTTGTGTATAATGTATAATGAAAATAAATATTGTTTAAACTAAACTAAACCGAGCCTGCAACATTTTCATTTATGTCGTGTTGGGGAGCCTGTGGTTTTCCACTTTTTTATTTTATTGTCACAGCAGCGTTGTTTGTGCCGTGTGGCGGCCGTAAAAAATCCCCCCGTACCTTCAGTTAGAGCTGTTATAATATTATGATCTCGTTCAGCACGGCTTTTATGTTGTGTTAGCGTACTTTTTAATTTTTCAGCTTGAATATTTCTGCTTGAGTGGTTTCAATACTCCCGCTTTAAAAGCTTTGGGTATTGTTTAATCACCCATTGGATATGGTGCCTGTTTTTTAATTTTGTCTTTTGGCAGTTTCTGTGATATGCAGGCTCCATAACCACAGATCCCCTCTGTTTAGTTCTGTCCATTGTTTTCTCGTTTAGGACAAAGCCATTATTTTATCTAGGGACCATTCGCCGCTTTTCATGGAATTGCACTCTGTACATCATTGAAGGTTTCATGTGCACCGCCGTATGAATACATCAGTGGTAAATTATATTCTGCTTGGTATAACATGTGTAAATGTTGAGTTCTGCTCAACCCGGGGCTAGAGGTCGCGGACGGAAACTTGTATTTCCACTACTTTCCGTGAATAAGCTCAATCAAACCGAGCCTGCAACATTTCATTTAAGTCGTATTGGGCAACCTGTTGTTTTCCACTTTTTTTATTTTCTTTATGTTATTTTCTATTTGGAAGAAAACACAAAAAAATCAAACAGAGAACCCAAACATTTGCGCAACTATGCTTGGTACTAATCACTCGTATTTAATTATTATTACCTCCTTTTGCCTATCTCGGTTGTGCAAACAAGTTATATTGAAAATTGATGTATAACGTGTATAACGTACTTTTTGTTTCAAGTAGTTGAAATATTCTAATATTTATCAAATGCAAATATAAAACTAGAAATTATTTGGAAATTTAAAGAAACAGTCCACTTCTAATACTTTCGTATTAAAGGGAGCTAATTACAAAATTTCAAGAAAAGTGATAAAACATTTCCGTTAGGGATCTCACTCTATTTAATTGGTCATTTTATTCCTTAAATAAAACTAACAGAATATATGAAAACTGAAAAAGGTCATAAAATGTTGCCCAAATGTGACAGACCACTATTACGGGGGCATTCATACTCTGAGCTAACGGGCCGAAAATATATACAACTGTACTTCATACCAAACATTGCTGCGACATTTTGTAGAAATCCCAACATCCGACACGGAGGAGATGGGCTTACAACATGTTTGACTCTCAGCTGGAATCTCTCTTTAGAGATTAAGTATACGAAATTTATAGGTTATAACTCGATGTAAAGTGACATAAATATATATTTCCCCAGGTCAGAGGCTACATAATTATAACAAACCTATTAACTTATTATTAGAGGCAATAACACTGGTGGAAATCGATGGAATCGAGCGAATATCAGTGCCCGCCCGTGATGGAATAATGCATGGGAAGGCACCTGTGGTCTTCCTCCACCATTAAAGCTGGAAAGCCGCCATATGACCTATGATTGTGTCGGTGCGACGTTAAACTCAACGAAACAAACAATATTCGACAACAAACAATATTCGACAACTGACCCCTTTTTATAAATTATATGTAGTACCTCTACATTGAAGGTAGTAATATCCTCGTGATAACGCTTTGTTCGAGGTGAAAATTGAAATGGTAATTCAGTTACTTCTGCATGTTTGATTAACCGGAAGTAATTGCGTAACGAAATTTATCTGGGTAACGATATATAGAACCTGCAGGTAGATACTCCGGCTCTTCGGGGTAACTGTTTACTATGCCCAGTTACCCGAAAGTTGGATATTTCAATCAGCACCTACAACCAGTGAGATACTTTTTCTTGCATACCGTATTAAGACAATAATAGAAGAAATGAAAAAAAACAAATGATTCTTTGCAGAATTATTTTCCGGGAAACGCGTATTTAAACGGAACTTGGGAAAAATTGGTATGTTACCAAGAATATATATTAAAAGTGAACATCAAAGTAAGAGTTCCAGTTTTATTTCATTACTGTAGCTTAAGTTTTGCTCGTATAAATTTTTTTTAATCGAGAACTATACTATAAGGAAAAACGCAAATATAAAGGTATTTGATTTCTATCCTGTTTTATAACAAAAGTATAAAAAAACAACAACAAAAATCTTACACAAGATTCTACTCGTTATGATGTGATTTATTGCACAAGAGTAATCTTACAATAATGATCATAATAATTCGTTACTAGTCGTAGATGCAGATGGGGACATCCAACTCTTCAAGTGACTGTTTAACGGTAACGTAGCTCTGCATCTGCAACCAATAAAACCACGTTACCGCCAAAACAATGTAGTTCATTAGTCGTCATTATAACAGTTCGAGAGTTGTCAAGCATATAGGATTCCAGATGGATTTTGCAGGCACGGGTAAAATCATCGGAAACGCCAGTCCAATGTGCAAGAAGAGTTTTACAGCACTGGTGCAAACACCAGAAACCATGGGAACTCTAGTCCGGTATGCAAGAAAATTGTATTCCATTAACATTGACAAGAAACATAGGCCTGCAAATGGTAAAAGTGAAATCTACATGTGAACATCCTCTGATACAGAATCATTGTTTGATGAAACCCAGCATGGCATTTTCCGGCTCAACCACTGATCAACTAAATCTTGTGACTCCTGTCAATACTGAAAAAGTATGGAATTAGATGTGTTACATTTTGTAGCAACTGAGATTAAGCAATTGAAATTAAAAATCAAAATGAATCTTCATCTTTACATAACCGTTTGGAAAATCCTTTTGCCTTCCTGTATCCTTTAATAATTCCACACGACATATTAATAGATATGACCTAAGTTCGGCATAGTGGTACTATAAAGCTTACCATAACTGAGTCAGTTTTTAGGTATCTTACATACAGCTAACCTTGTTGAGCTAATTGTTTATAACATACAAAAAAAAATATAAAAAAATATTTTACATCTTTTATGCGAATGACCATACACGATTATCATAAAAGATAAGAATGCCAGTAGGAAAACGTCACTAGGAGCCAACCTATGAGAAATTTGAAGAGACGGAAACGTAAACTATGTCAAAGTGTGGCGAATGAATGAATAGGCATTTGTTAATAAATTATAATTCACAATGCGTCAAATAATTCGATGTAGCTTGTTGGGGCACGTTTTAGATATGATGTGGATATATAAACAAGACAATTTTCTTGCGGTCATAGTTTTAAGCTGATCTTTAAATTTCTTTAACAACTAAAGACAGAATTGTGAGGCGAAATCAAAATGAATAAAGGTAAATAAATATGCATTGTTTCATGTTTACAGATGAGGATTAGGAATACGCAATGTTTACGGATTAAAATTAAAGATGTTTATAAATTACGCAATATTTGGGGATTAGAGTTACGCAATGTTTACGATTACGTAAGGCTACACAGCTCCGGCTCCGGCTCCAACTCCCTCTTCATGCTCCAGCTCTTTCAAAATCAGTACCCTCTACATTTTCCATACTACTGATATACATGAACGTCAGCTTGAAAGCACCAGCTATGTGCTCCTTTGTTTTGTTGTGGGCTGTTTTTGAGTCCTTTTCCTTTAGTGAGTCAAGCGCCCTTATGATTGGCACTAGAACCATGTTGAGCTTTGATGTCTGCTGCTGGCTCATGACATCTCTCACTTTGATGTATCGTGGCAACTGCCGCCAAAGGTTCGGATCAATTGTTGTAATCTGTAGATTTTCGATATTTTCATAACGCAAGTACTTCTCTTCAAGCTGTTTTAGTTTTTCGCCGTTAAAGTATGACCGAAGTCCTTCGTTGGCAACTCTTGCAAATTTTCCGATCTCTTTTCCGACGTATCTGATTTCTTTTCGAAGAATTGACCTAATACATTGAAGAGATCATCTTCATTTTCACATTCATCTTCACTTTCGGTGTCATCATCGCTTTCCAGAAAACACTAAACTGAATTATTAGTATCTGTTCTACAAGAATCCGACGCCTGGTCCTTTCCATCAGATATATCATCACTCTCATATTATTATTTTTTGCATCTGAAGACCCTTCTTCCTCATTTGTGTTTTTCCTTTTCAGCCTTTGGAGTTCAGTTTGCAAACCGAGCATTGTTTTTCCCTTTGAACCATATTTTCACTTTCCTGTGACATATAAGCCGCCTGAGTCATTAAGCTTAGGAGCAGTTTCTCCCCTTTGTGCATAAAATCTTTCATTCTCTTTTCCCTCGTGGGAATTTTCTCCCAAAGATTCTGCATTTTTGCCCTGGTCACCAGCTGTGTTCTCCTCAGCCATTTGGCTTATGTTTAATGAGTCAGTTTGTCCAATTAGCCTGTAAAGACAATAGTGTACTGATAAGTAACCTGATAATGACCGGTGTTATTGATAAGAGACAAGTGCTAAATAAACATATGCTTGAAAAGTTTATAAGCTATACCAGGTTTCTCATCCTGGGAACTTTACAAAGATAATATTCTGGCTAAAATATTGACTCATGTAAAGACCATATTATTGTAATATTTCATACAGTTTAGAGCGTCACATCCTTATAGGATTACCATTTCGGCTAAAACAAAATATACATGATTAATACTTGCATTACATGCAACTGACTCAATCAAACCAAGTCTTCAATTTTCACTGTTTGACTTGATCTCGGTACTGCTGAGAGACTTACTTTCCAGATTTTATTTACTTCACAACAGCGGGTGTTAAGTGCTGGATGGCGGCCATAAAAAGTCGCCCCGACTTCATCTCAGTGTTGCTATATTTTCTGGTCCTTCGGGATCATTGATTTCAACTCATTTAGATTTGAAGCTTGAATACTGCTTAAGCCGATGCTAAGGGGCGTGGGCAGTGTTGCATTTTCCATTACTGCTCATGAACAGACTCAATCAAACCGAGTCTGCAATTTTCACTGTTTGCCTTGGTCTCGGTGCTTCCGACGGATTTACTTTCCAGATTTTAATCTATATGCTGACCAAATTTGCATTTTCCGATTTTTGCAGTATAAACCTAAATTGCTGTTATATAACCTCATTCAGTCAGTTGACATGTAGGCAGTCGCCATGTCGGCATTGTCCTTTTTGGACAACCCTGTCGGGATGTAAGCACAGTTCGCCATGTCGGCAATGTCCATTTTTGGACAACTCTGTCGGGATTAAGCACAGTTTTGCTAGCATGTCGCTTAAATATGTATAAGTGATTCTTGTCATAGCCATTTCGGCAATTTTGATATTTTCCGACATTATCTGTCGGTGCAATGTCGGCATTTTCCAACTTAAACTATTTAAGTTCATCTTGCATCATGCAAAAACCCCCTTTGTAAGCAATATTATGAATGATTGTCTGATACAAAAAATATCTTACCTCTATATTCCTATTCCGAATTGAATTTTTAATTTTAAATTTTTATGTACAAGTTGGTTTTTAAAAGGTAATTATTATTGTTTTGTTTTAATACTCTAATTATGATTGCACTTCCTTAGTTTAAACAGAATTTTATTGATATAATTACAATTGTTACTGTAAATTGTTAAATGTACAAACATAGATTGAGTAGGAAGCTATAAGCTTTTTTTAGAAACTCTCTCCGTTGGCACTTCCTTGCTGTTCTCCCTCGCAATTGACTGGCAGTTTCTGCTTCACCACGCTATCTCTGTTGTGAGGCACCTCAAGGGGCATTCGATTAACGAAATCAACTATCAGTGATGGAAAGGGCACATAACAAATCACAAAAACTTACATCTTCCAGGTGCAGAGGTATAGTGGAAGAACAACTATTAAGTTCCCGTTTAGTAAAGTTATTGCGTTTTGTACATTATTTTTTAAGTGATAACTTAAGTCAAAGCGTTATAAGATCAATTTTCTTTACTTTTTCTTTTCATGGACATTAAGGGTTACAAAGTGGCAATTTTGACTATTTTAAAAATTATGTTTTGTAATTTGAGGGAAAACGTGAACAGACTCGCTCTGGCCTATATTTAGATACGTGTTTAAGGAGTGCATAGATGAGGACATTCTCATCCATCAGATGTTCGTCAAAATCCCGAGACGAACCTCTGATTTATTTCTGTCGTTTATTACTACCGGGAGAAGTTTCAGCCAATCAATGTTCGTCACTATTTGGCACGCCGAATTGAAATTTCAAACAATATGTAAGCAAGGTAGTTGCTAACGATGGATAAAGGCGATATTCCATGATTGCGATTAATAAAGATTTATTTCTGTTATTCGATGTTAAGAAATGTACCTGAAGAAATAAAAATTTTCCTCGTAAGTCAGCATCGATATGAAAGGACGCGGTCATGCTTTTCACGGACGATTTTGATTGGTTTGCTACATTTTGTCGCGAAACGACGCTGATTGGCTGAAACGTTTTACCTGTAATGTAACCACACCAAAAATATCGGCGAAATGTGCCAGAGGTTCATCCGGGGACCCAAGGTAGACCTCTGGTATGCGAGAATGAGATGAGAAGGAACGGAGCAAGTTGATTAGTTGGTTATTTATGCTTTGATATTATTTCGTTTGTACATGCTGATCTGCTGGATACTTTTATGTCTTCTGCTCGGAACGACGATTCAGTTGATAGGATTATATTTGTTCAGTTTTATATTTTTACAGTCAACAGGATATATTAGTAATTGCATAACTGGCTGGTTTAATTTCATGTGTCATGCAAGAGGGCTCTTTTTTATATAAACAACTACTTCACAGAGTTTATCAAAATTATTTTTAGTGTTTACAATATGTTCATCAGATAGAAACAACAATACTGAGAGGCAACACAAAATAAAAACATGTTCCTTACATTTTACAACATGTAAACTGATTCTGTTTAAAGAAACGTTGTGTTAGGGTTTCCCTATGGCTATTATCACTCTGGGTACATTTTATCTTGTTTCTTTCTCATCGGTACTTAGTAATTTGGTTTTCTTAGTGTTAGAAGACACCAGTTTAATATGCATTTACTTAGCTATTCCTCTCTCGTTTTAATTTTTTAAATGTATTCCAAAAATTATTTACTTTGATGACAATGTATATATTATGTTAATAATATCTAACCTAAAAGGTACTAGAAGGAATATTAGGAATCATATTTCGGCGGCGGCCATTTCGAAAAGTGCTTTTTACTGTTTTTAATGATTAAAACCAATTTGTCGAAATGAAGTTAACTACTTCCGTGTATAAAGCCATATATCTGAGTTTGCTGGCGGTCAATTTGAAATGTGCTAAAAAAACAATATTGTTACTTGTGACCTCGAGGGACCGTTTCTAGCAGTAATTCGCTTACAGCAGTACATTACCTATAACCATATTGATGATCTCTATGTCTTACGTAGGAGATACTATGTCATGCGTAGGAGATACAAAGTCCTACGTAAGACAGATTTGAATCTCTCTGCTGGCACCAGGACGCTGCCATGTAATATAATGTCAAAACCCATTGGTCGTTATACGGTACAAATCATAACAGAAACATGTCAAAGTCTTAAGGCTTAGAATTCCGCTTTGAGAAACAAAAATCAAACACCACCAAATCATAGAAAGAAAGAGTTGTTTGACATGAAAATTGAACAGCATGTAAAACATGTATATTACTTTACGAAACAAGTGTCAGTATACTGATATAAACAGTGAATTCCGGAAAAGGACTGCCTAAAGGGGCCCCACTTCCGGACAGTCAAACGCCTTTACAAACTCACCATTTTCAAAGAACAGTTACACATGTTCGTTTTGATGCATTTGCAATAGCATGCGAGAGGTGAAATTTCGCATAAGGTGGATCACAGATTTTAGTAATTGTTTATCTTTATTTCTTTACAAATGGCATTCATTTTCAAAGGGAAACAACTTTTTCCGAATATTTTAAGTACAAATAGCATTATTTTCAAAGGGAGACAACTTTTTCCGAATATTTTAAGTATCCGTCGAGAATACGTTGTAAACATGTATAACATTTCTTTGAAAATGGTGAGTTTTTAAAGGCGTTTGACTGTCGTGCAAAAGATTAATATGTACACGGTATACAAGATGCATACTTTGTTACTGTATAAGGAATATAGGTCAACAACTTCTGTAAATATTTTAACTTCGATGAGAGATACTTCCTCAGTACTATTGCATGATGGTATGAAGAGAAGTAACAATGTCAATATTTACATTCCTTAAATAGTTCACGTGATTTAGTACACGCTACATTCTGCGTATAATTAAGAAAACAGTTGCAAAATATCATTTTAGCAAAGATTTGTTGTTCAAGGTGGAAGAAAATTTAAAATAGTAAGGAGCTATTTTAAAATGAAGATGCTGTTAATACCATTTCTCGTTACAAGTAAGTTTATATAATGTTTATTTCTGGTCTGTTTACAGATTTAAAACATGATAATAAGCGTTCGGTGGGCATGTGGTATCACATTCATGTTTCCCGCTGAATTACTCGAGTTTATATGAAACGTTGCTTAAAGTTGAACAGGAAAATGTCGATGTTACTAAAACACAATGCACAGTGTTCGTTAGTATTCTGTTTAGAGCAATATTAAATGAGATTCCGGCTTTTTCGGACGTTGATACCAATACCAGTGCTTGGACTGCATATGAGGTCAATAGATTTAATTTCAGTAAAGCTATTACAAAAAAGACGAACAGATTCAACTCAATCAAACTTGGCCTAAAGGTATCATATTTTGAGTGCACATGAGTCGAGTGGCGTTGATGTCACTATAACTCAATATAGTAAAAGACCAACAGGGTCAGTCCGCCCAATAACTCAAGATAGAAAATGTGAATCGTCTTAAACGTTACGCTTTAAGAAGATTATATGAGTACCAAATGCGGTCAGTTTGGTCGAGTATATTTCCTTTGATTGAGCTAAGCATTTCAAAATCGTAATAATAATCTATTTAGTGATTATAATCATTAGTGTATGTCAAAAGTTATTTTTCACCAAAGTAATAAACTATGTTAGCGCGTGGCAAACAGAACGTATCGAACTGAAAGCAGTCATCGTCTGTCTGCAAAACTATATACTAGGTACTTCACAGGAAGTAATGGCGTAATGTCATTTATCCGGATAACAGAGGAAAAAGCCGGAATCGAAAATCAGTCTACGGAATTCCTGTATGAATTTATAAAAATGACAATGCCACTATCATTCTACAGATTAAATAGAACAATAAAAATGTTGAAATGTGATTGTCTTAATCAGCTTGCAATGTTCGGATTTCTTTCATCATGGCCAAATATCTCAAAACTAAGCGCACGGATATTTATATTTTATTTGACGATATGATGGATAATCTACTTCACGATTATGAGAGCTTTCATTAAAATCTACATCGTAGACTTTTTTCTGTTGGAGAAAATGTCATCAACTTTGCTATTTTCCAAGATTGAGATCCTAATTTTACAAATCAGTCTAGCAAAAAATTCAGCCACACGACCCTTAATTTCTTAGAATGTCCTGAAATTTTTAAAAATCGAGGTTTAATTAAATTCTACGTTGTAGATTTTTATTCCGAACCTGCAGATATACCTTGGTTTTCCACTTTTTCTATATGAATGTTTAAGGACACTGAACTAGTTATAATATATCTAAATATCACCATTTGTACGTGACTATCAGTGTTATTGACTATATTTAATGCTGAACGATTTAATATATCAAGTAGCTGAAGAGTAGAGACAAGATACGTGACTCTCTTCGGTTAACAAACCGAATATTTATATATGGTATATACAACACATGCATTAAAATGCAAATAGTAGATTCCTGCAACGTTATTGTGACTTTTTTGCGCAAAGTGTTCGGAAAGTTCACTATTCATGTTTTGAAATTTCGTTTGTTAAAGAGTGTTTTTTTTTCGAGTTATTTTCCTTTAAGTTGCACTTAAGTAAATAAAAATAAATAACGCGACACAATCGAAAAAACACACGAAATTTCAGCATTTATACATATACTCTGACAGTTATAAATCAAATTAAATCACATGTTTGCCTTGTTAAATACTTTCTCATCTAAACTAGATTTTTATTTATTTATCATTCCAGCACTGATGTCAAGCGCTGCAGCTGTTGACAGATGTGGGGACAGATGTACATGTAAGTAAATATAGTGACTGTGTGAGTTTGCCGCCTTTTTTGCAGTTCGTACCCTTAGGATATTGGTTTATTAATAAAACCCGGCCCAGGCCGGACCGGCCCAAACAACCCAAACAACAGCCGATTCCGATTGTACGGAAACCGCCGGAAACTTACGGATGGAAGGCTAATATAATTACGGATGGCTATAGTGTCGTCTTTAGAAAAAAACGTATTTAGATCTACAAAAAAAATTCTGACGTTAAGATTTTCAAAATATTTTGCAGCATTATTCACAAACAAAAATGCTTCAAAATGGAAAGAAAAAAGGGTCACCGTACATCTAAGAGATTTATTAAGAAATAAACTTAAAAAGTGGTGAATTTTGATATTTTTTGTTATTTTTGTTTTAATTATATTTTCTAGATAACATAACGTGCTATCTTGAAAACTTTTATTTTATTTATAGCTTATCATTATATGTATCAGTCAGAAAAATATCAAAACCAAACCTGATCTACTTTAATAGATATTTGAAATTACCTACCCCTACCCCTACCCCATTGTAAATCTTACGTCAATTTTAGGCAATGTGTGTGTGCGTTCGGGTTTAACGTCTTTTTCAACAATTTTTCAGTCATATAAACGACGGTGTCTACTTGTAGCAGTGAGCACAATGCCCAACTTTATAGTGCTGCCTCACTGGAATATCACGCCGTAGACACGTGGCATGATACCCCACCCAGTCACATTATACTGACACCGGGCTGACCAGTCCTAGCACTATCCCCTTAATGCTGAGTGCCAAGCGAGGAAGCTGCTAGTACCATTTTTTTACGTCTTTGGTATGACGCGGCCGGGGATCGAAACCACGACCTCCCGCACTCGAAGCGGACGCTCTACCACTAGGCTACCAAGGCGGTTTCAATTTTAGGCAAATGCCAGCCAAAAATAAGGGTGAAAAAAAATTTCCGCAAAAAGCCTAATATATTTGGTTAAATGGTACATTATTAGCCATATTTTAATTATCTAGCATTAATTTTTGGCAAAACTTTTGTTAGAAAGCAGTATTCGAAGAAACATTTTTAAAAATGGCGGATATCCTGAAATAAAACGCTCATACATCCTTAAAAAAAATTTAAAAGTGTATGACAATTTTAGTTTTAGCTCAAAAAAAATAAAAAAGGATGAGTTGTTGTCATGATTTGATCTGCGTTGGCGTTTGCCTCGGCGATGGCGTTGCCTGGTTAAGTTTTGTGTTTAGGTCAGCATTTCTCCTAAACTATTAAAACTATTGCTTCAAAACTTGCAACACTTGTTCATCACCAAAAGCTGACAGCAAGAAACATAACGCCATCCTGCTTTTGTGCAAGAATTATGGCTCCTTTTGGACTTAGAAAATATCAGATGTCTTGGTTATGGTTTATGTTTTACATTTTGCATAAACAGATTTGATTGGTAGCAAGGCCCAGTGAAAGGTTACAGTGATTTCAAGTCAGGAACACTGACCATTCGACCACGAAAAAAAAACAACAACAAGAAATCCTACGAAAGTAATACTGAAACATATGAATTATGAATACTTAGCTGTCTTTTTCGGCATAAGAAACATGTGTCATACAATTTTTAAGCAGGTCAAATAGGTGATCTTAATAAGTACCAGTGAAATAAGAAATATTACCTATTGGCGTGAATATAAAGCTATGAATATAAATATTATATAAATATTGCATTCCTGAGAGGGTGAAATGAAAACTGTTCATCACGAGATATAAGAATATCGACCGAGGCGCCAGCCGAGGTCTATATACATATTTCGAGGGGTGAACATTTTTCATATCACCCTCTCAGGAATGCAATCTTTATTTTATTATACCGAAAGATTTTAAGGGTCAAAACATTTACTGGAAAATCAACATAATTTATTTAATATCAAAAAGTAATTGCTAACCAAATAATGAAGACAGAATTAAAGAGTATTTACTTGTTATGGCGGCTTTGCTGTGTAATAAGATTTTTATGATAGATTTAGTCGAGACGTTTACATATCGCTGACCCCTACAGTATATTTATTCTAATATTTCAACATTGCGTCAATCAGTAACATTCGGAAAACGGTGATAACTTTCTTTTTTCTAAACGAAACATATGAGTGTGAGCACTCATTTTCTTAGTTAGATCATTTCTTTCCAATCTTATGGTGGTAGCTTCGATTCAATATTAGATGAAAAGTTGTTTTCGAAATATTTTGCACGTAGCATTAAAAAGAAAATTCGGCCGGATTCGCATACGCAAGAGAAAAGGATGATTTAATCCTAAAGTATAATTATATAAGCGCCTCGTCTGAAAAATTATCGATTCAGTCTTTAAATCAATGCGTAAGTATCAATCTCTCAACGGGTGATATGAAAAAATAATATCACATGCGCAGAAAAACAAAATAACGCTGTTGCGCATATGATATGAAATTATGGATCATATCTCCTGCGCAGAAATTCAAAAAAAAACGATTTTGCGCATGAGTTATAAAATCTTTGGGGAATATGATATAATATTCAAGTTAAACTAATGGGAAATTTGCATTGGACATTTATGTGAGGTATAATAAAAACAAATGACCTTATCTTCTAAATCTATAAGTGACAGAGTGTAAGATGATATCGACACGATATCATTCGTAATTGTATTAGCCTTCCGTCCGTATGTTTCCGGCGGTTTCCGTACAATATGAATCGGCTATTTCCGTTGTTTGGGCAGGGCCGGGCCGGGTTTTATTAATAACCGGATATTGTGTCAGTCATAGGAATCGCATCCACTTGGATCGTGAATGAATAACATTAATTATTGCTGGTATATATGTTTAGTTATAAGACAAAGCATTGACGATAGTAAAGTAATGCTAGGTTAATATAATCAGTGCATCAAGATTGGACGATATAGACATTTTCTTCTTTAACATGATGCATCTTTCTTCTTCATTTTGATATTGAGCATAGTATATTTAAGAATTAACCCTTACCGTGCTAAATTTCTATAATGAACTTGTCCATCTTTCAGTTTTGGACAGTACCATTAACTGTTAAAAGGGGTGTATACAAAAATAATATGGACTGAATGGCGAACTGTGCATATCATGATCAGATTGCACGGATGTTCAGGCTGATCATGATCTACACTGGTCGCAAAGGCAGAATCAATCGTGTCCAGCAGTATACGGGTTAAGAACTTAACACTATCTTAAATTAACGGAACTCGACGTTGAACATAAAAACTAAGTAAAAACTTATATGAGCTGTGGTGACAGGTATTTGACCGATGGAGACTTATACATATCTAACAACTCGACTGGAGTTCGTTTCTAGTTACAGATTAATAAAGCAAAATGTATCGTTAAATCATTCTCATGTTGCTCATTTCTAACAAATGTATCTTTTATTAACTTATATACTCGACTGTCTATATAATATGTATATGTAGCAAAATGTTTATGTTATTCACCATGTGCAGTACTATTTTTATTTTTAAGCTACTCAAGTATGTACAGATGATGGAATATGTTTCGTCCTTACATGTAAAACAACAAGACGTGTCTGTCGACATTTCGCTCGACTAATTGAAGAATTTTGATGCAAGTTTGGCATTAAAATATTCAGTAATTTCTAAGTAAAAAAAGCGCAATAACTGCACCAACATCCTTATCCTAGTTATGTAGTCTTGCCTACATATGGAGATTATGATCGTAAACAAGTCGTCAATATCAAAGCCATATGTCAAACAGTTTAGACATAGTATGAACTGAAACTGATTTCCAAGTCCAAAAAGAGTTCATAGAACACGAAATAACCCCCTTTATGTATTCAGTAATTGCACAAGGAACATAAAATTATTTGGTCACAGTACACAAAAGTTCTACTGTTCTGGATCAATGTGACCTTGAAATTTGACTATTGACCTCAAAATCAATAGGGGTCATCTGCTGGTCATGATCAACCACCCTATTAAGTTTCGTGATCCTAGGCCCAAACATTCTCAAGATATCGTCCAGAAATGGTTTAACTGTTCTGGGTCAATGTGACATTGACCTTTGACCTACTGACCTCAAATTCACTAGGGGTCATCTGCTGGTCATGACCAACCTTCATATCAACATTCATGATCCTAGGCCTAAGCGTTCTTGAGTTCTCATCCGGAAACCGTTTAACTCTTCAGGGTCAGTGTGACCTTGACCTTTGACATACTGATTTCAAAATCAATAAGGGTCATCTGCTGGTCATGACCAACCTTCCTATCAACTTTCCTGATCCTAGGCCTAAGCGTTCTTGAGTTATCAACCGGAAACGGATTTGTCTACATACCGACCGACCAACCGACATCTGCAAAACAATATACCCCTCCTTCTCCGAAGCGGGCATTAAAAGACCAAAAGTCAGCTAAATATCGTTGCCATAGTTGCATACCCTTGATTATTAACAAGAGACCACTATTTCAAAGCCAGTTATCAAATAGTTTTGACAAAACGTAGACTTGTCCGAAAACTGAATCCATTTCCATGTCAAAATAGGGTCATAATTCAGCCAAAATACTTGACAGAGGTATGTTTACACAAAATATGAACTGGTATTAAAATCTGTGTAAAAATTTGTAGGCTTAAAGGGGTTATAGTTCAGACAATATAAATCCTTAATGGAGTTATGTACTCTTGTCTGAAACTGGACATGGTGGTGTTACACAAGAGTTGAATGTTTCAAAGGTATATGTCAAAAGCTTTTGACAGAATGTGCACTAGTACGAAAACCTTAACCGTGGTGAGTAGGATAGCTCTCCTTATTCTTCGAATAGTCGAGATGAAAATACCAGGTATATTTCGCTCAAATATTTCGATAATTCACTGAAAAACATATGCTGGGTAATTCTAAGTATTAATTAAAAATAGTTTTCTCTGAACGCCTGCATCTCTGTTCACTCGGTGAAATATAGTTTCTTTGATCTTAAACTGAAACAGATGCTCTTTAATAACTCAATATAACTTTATAAGTTTGAAAGAATGTCTAAAATCATAGATCTACATTCTGTTGCGATACAAAACACTGTTGTTTTTTCTTTCGAGCCTTCCTCCTTTAGATTTAGAAAGGAAATAATGAATTGTTGTGCAGTAAAAAGAGTCAATAATCAAGCAGGTCGACATGTTCATCTAAAAACGCAACAATTTGCGGTGTGTTTATGTGCGTGTAGGTTTAGGTTTGTTAGAAAGATTAATATACACCAAAATAAACATGTCTGATTTAAGAACTAAACAAAATATATGCTGAAAACGGAATATTTGAGGCCTTGTGCATATATAATACTTCGTATCTTAATAGCAGGTACATGGCCTTCCTCGTACTACTGCCAAAAGGGGTACAAGTGCTGCGGTTTTAATGGTTGTATGCCAGCAGGTGCTGTATGCTGTGGGAGCATTTTCCATTGTCCGAGTGGCCATACTTGCTGCGGGACGATGTATTGTTGCGCAGCGGAAACTTTCTGTGATGGAAATGGAAATAGTATTTTAGATCTTCCTCCTTATAACCCAAGCAGAACGTCACGTTTATCCAAAAACTCAAGAATTTGCGGTGTGTTTATGTGTGTACTGATTTAGGCTTGTGACAGAGATTGATACACACAAATAATAAACATGTCTGATTCAAGAACTGAACAAAATATATGCTAAAAACGGAATATTTGAGTTTATTCACATGTAATACTTCTTTTCTTAATGTCAGATGAATGGCCTTTTTTCGTACTACTGCCAAAAGGGGTACGACTGCTGCGGCCTTCGGGGCCTTCAGGGGATTTGTATGCCAGCGGGAGCTGTATGCTGTGACAGCATTTCCTATTGTCCGAGTGGCCATACTTGCTGCGGGACAATGTATTGTTGCAAAGCGGGAACCTTCTGTGATGGAAAAGGGCATTGTGTTTTAGATAAGTAGTAGGTGTTTTTCCAGTATATATTATCATTATGAACTTGCACTAAGCACATGTTCAGGCCCATATTCGTAAATTATCTTGATATTAACTAGAAACCAAACGCCGACTTTTTTCTGGAATTGCACTGTGTTTCATTGAAGGTTTCATGTGCACATCCGTATGAATACACCTGAGGGTGTCTCTAAACTTTATTTCGGTGTGTGTAGCATGTGTAAATGCTGAGTTCTGCTCAACCTAAGGCTAGAGGAGGGTGTAGACGGGGCTTGCATTTCCACTACTGTCTATGAACAGGCTCAATCAAATCGAGCCTGCAACCTGTTGTTTCCACTTTTTCTATTCCATTTATAACAGAGTTCCACTTAAGGGGGACGTATCACGTTCATTTCATTACCTCCTATGAACAGACTCAACTCAATAAAAGAAGTCTGATAATTGCGTTTTATGCTTCTAAATGATCATTTAGATTTTATTTAAGGCATAGAGCTACCGTTACCTCTCCCCAGATCTAATATACAAGTCTACTTTCACCTACAACTTACCAGTGATTATTGCAATAGCTGTTAATTGTATGGTAATTAGCACAGCAGACAAGCAGGTAATATAATAGGGATGTTTTGTTTATGATAAGGAAAAACGTATTGAACATGATCATGAAATTAATTCAAGTTAATACAATGATGATAAGCGAACAGTGGAAAATAATAATGAAGAAATAAGTTAAGATATTGATGCTTCAATTAAAAAAACTGTTGCATAATCTTACATTTTGAACATTTTATTTTTTCTGCATAATATTGGAATAGTCATTGGTAAATAATCAAAATTTAGCATTAACAAACTGGAAGAAATGGAGCGTAGCGAGCGACTTCTGTCTCTTAATGCTGAAAATTTCAATTTTTAAGTACCTAAAGCTGGTGAAATAATAAGAATTTACATACTTAAAAAATAATTGTCATATTTGTATTATACTGGTTAAGTTGATTTAACTATATAACTATGAATTAACTATAGTTTAACTTTCGTTAGCAAGCAAAATGATAAAAACTTATAAAAAAATAATTAACGAAAGCTTTTTGCAAAATTTGCAATTTGCATATCTTTTCTAAAAAAATTTCAAAGGTAAGAAAAAGCATAAAAAGAACCAAGTTATTGAACTTCATAGTTGTTTATTTGAGGAAAAAAACTCTTCTATCAAAGTTACAGATGCTAATGTAATTTCAGTGCTGATTGCCTTCCTATTTGATATTGGAATGTCTTACCCAAGCTCTTACACTGAAATCCCTTTGCCAAGCTCTAGGTCTTTAGGCGGAAATCTATTATACAGATACATTGAATGGACTCGGTAATCCCAAAGGCCTATAAAATAATATAAGATTCATTCACTGGTTATAGGTGCAGATTGAAATATCCGGCTCAAGAGTAACTTTTAGGCGGTAGCGAGGTTCCGCCGAGTTACCGCGTTAACAGTTTCCCGAGAGCCGGTTATTCCCATCAGCAGCTATAGCCCTTTATATAGTAGAATCCTTTTCTTGCATACCATAATGAAAAAATAACAGTAAAAACAAAATCAATGGAATGGCTTTCTTTTCAGCACTGTTTTCTTATAGCGGCGTATTTTAACAAAGCGCGGGATATCAACTTCCGGAAGTTTAAGTTTAATTTAAGTTTAATCATATTTTATTGCTTATTAATATTTACATTTGTAATAACAAACATCAAAAATGTACATGTTCAGCCAAGAAAATAAGCAAAATGGGTCTAGTCACAAACTTTCGGAAGCAGGAAAGACGTCATGACGTTTGAAATCCGTAAAATGATCCCTTGAAAGCATAGAATGCAACGAAAAAAGAATAATAGCAGACTCGGTTTGATTGAGTCTGTTCATGAGAGGTAATAAAATGTGCAACACCTCTCAAGCCCCCGTGCACCGGCTTATGCACTGGCTTAAGCGGAACTCTATATTACACACATCTCCATAGACTCCATAGAATATAACAACACTAAGAACAAATAACAGCCTTTAGTTCCGGTTTTTGTATCATTTGTGGCTTAACATTATTGATTTTTGATAAAAGTGTTGTGTTTTTTTTTCAATCGAGAAATATACTATCAGGAACGAGGAGGAACTGTCAAAGTTTTTGATTCTTATTTCGATTCATGTAATACATGAATGTAGTTCCTTACAAGAGAGTCACCTTACACCCCCAGGAGTAAAGTAAAGTTGTCTTGCCTACCTAGCAGGAAAGTATACATTTGTCCGAGTACCTGCCAGGGATAGATATTCCTGTCTTTCCCTAGGGAAAAAAACTCGTCTAAAATAGCGTACACTTATGTGACGTCAAATAGTACTGGCACAATTAAGACGTCATAAACTGTAAAATAATGCCAAGAAATACCTATAATTATCTATCTGTCACCACGATCTATGTTGAACATGATAGGCAGGAAAAATGATCTAACATGTCTAACTCTGTAACGCTCGGTTTATCATTCCACACTGTTCCCCGGGGAGTGAAAAAAACATCTTATACAGGCAGGTACGCATGTAAGATTCCTATATTCCAGTATCGGAAAACACTGGAAATCCACGTCTAGTGTGAAAGAAAACGTAACCTTTTTATTTTCATGCATACGCAAATACATTGGAATTAAGAAAAGAAGCAATTATTACAAAAATGAAACTCTAGCCGAACATAGCGACGCCAAAACACAAGGTTCTCCGAATAGAACTTTTGTAAGAATTGTTAATATAGTAATCGCACCAATGCGGTTATGAAAAAACAATCCAGACTAAATCACCAATTTCTTTATTCCCTCGCCCATATAGAGGATCACCAGTTTAGTAACCAAGTTATCGCTGTATAATTTACATTCAAACAGTTCAGCTCGGAAGCAAAATGGAACGAGAACACCTTTTAAAACAACAAGAACATTATATCCAACAAGAACATTATATCCAACAACAAGAGCAAGAACACCTTTTCCAAATAAGACGACGAGGTGGTACTATAATGATTACACAACCACGAGTTCAATCCGAATATCACATACAAGGTAAATTAACTGTTGATGCATGTTTACTTATTTCAGGTCTAGAAATATATACCTACTTATTAATCAAAACTATTGAGATCATATTTGTGGATATCGCATTAGTAACTTATTTGTATGGAGAACTGTCGTAACTTATATAAAATTAAAAAAAAGTGTTACGACAGTTTTCCGTTTAGCTCTCGATTTAAAGTCAAACCAACAAAAACTGCGAAATCTTTGGGATAAAATCGCTAGGAATTTTTAAAACTTCATTGCCACCTAGAAATATTGAATACAGCCTATTTACATATTTTACAGATTGCGCTGTAATGGACAAAGAAATCATGTTACTAAGGAATCCCCGATTTAGTTATACAGTGACTGATTTAGAAAGTGTAAAGAATAGTGTAAATTCTCACATATCTTGTATATTTGATAATAACAGTACGTTACGATAGTGGTATGGTGTAATAATCGGCAGTGTAGTTGTTACTGTGGCAATCATCATCGCAGCTGTCATATGGAATTGCAGAAACTCTGCATCAAATGGTCTGTAAAAAAATACCTGCATATTTTCTTTATTTACTTCTTGTTATTTTGCGGTCTTGATAACGTAATTTTATGAATGTAAATATACCATTTTTATTAAATGTTTACTTTGCTGGATTTTTTTTTTCAATTTCAAAATATTCTTTTTTGATTTAACTAATGTGCTTTGTGTTGATTTTTCAGCGGCAGGTCATTCAGGTACTGGTGGAATGGTGCTGACCGCACTGGCCCAGATCTATGGGCAATCACCTGGAAATAACATGCCTACACAACCACCAAAATAAAATATAGTTTTCGTGGTACCCGGCAAAGATAAATAATAAACCGTTGAACCAAAGAGTGTCATTTATATTTACATAGACATGTACATCCAGCACACGATATGCCGATTTTAAAATAAAGTAATCCATTAATACTTCATTTAAGGTATTAGATCACTAATAGAGAACCTCCTTTTTGAAGAGTATTCAATTCCGACCATAAAATAGAGAAAAGTGGAAACTTCACAGGTCGCTCAACACGACAGAAACGAAAATGTTGCAGGCTCGGTTTGATTGAGTCTGTTCGTGGAAAACCTATTTTTACTGCAGTTCTTAGTGGGGTGTAGGTTCAAGCCCTACTGGGACCAAAATTTTTTTCCTTATTTTTTTTTCTAGTAAGTTTTTACTTCTTTCAAGACTTATTATTGATTTCTTGTACAAAAATGGAAAAATATTAATCTTATAAGCTATTTCTTGGTATTCAAAGTGAATTTACTACTTAAGTTACACATCATTACGAATATTGAGTTACACGCGGTGAAAGTTCTCTATTTTGCTTTCACTCTTATATTATATATTGTGGAAGAAATTTGGGTAGGTTTTACGTCTGCCATAAGGTTATTTTAAAATGGAGTAAGCAAAATGCAAAACAGAAACACAGCATTCGACCTTATTTTTTCAATGTTGAAGTATGAAATTCTGTCTCAATAAATCCGTTTATTTGAGGCACCATAGAAAAAAATGATACTGACATTTTTATTTTGTGTTTATTTTGTGTTTTATGATTGTTTACCAATAGTTTGATGTTTCTTTTATTAAAATTCATGGTAAAATGAGTTCTCTGCAAACGTTTTGGATAGTTGCTATCACTTTGAAATTTGTCTCTACTTGAGCTTGAGGAGATATGGTAAGTTATACAAAATTTATAAAAAAAACAAAAAACGGCACGTTAAAAGTTGTTTAGAAATTGCAAAATAGTGCAAAACACGGTTACCTTTCAGAATATACCAAGCAAAGGCCATTTTGTAAACATTACTATTAGTGATCTAATACCTTAAACAGGATTTAATTCAGTATTTATGTACATATATACAAACAATCACATACAATCTAAGGATTTGAAAACAAGCTTTCAAAGAAAGCTTCCTTGAATTCTATTTCCAAAGATATATACGGTGTAAAATGTATGTTAACTCGTACTTGTATTAACGTAGTGTTTTCATTTAATTTTTTAGCGCAGCCATATTCATCCCGTTTTCATGAACTATATTGTGAAGGTCATTTTTTAATACAACATATTTCTATTCTTACATGGCGAGGAGGAAAAACAAATATTTGGTAAATTAGTGCTTTTACACGAAGATGAATTTGAATTTTTTAGGTAACATCTCTACAGGTCGCGAAAAAGTTAGTGTCCGGAAACGGGAGTTTACTCGTTTTCATCACGAAAAGAAAGGAATCGACGGGCTGAAAATGTCACATGATGAAGCGCTTAGTATATGCAATATATCCGCTCTACATTTTCCTGAGATTTCTCAAAGCTGGATTTTTTTTTTACTTTTTTTTCGCGCTGGTATCGACGCAAATTTGCGGAATTTTCAAACTTATTGTCCCTTGTTTGCGAATAAAATGCAGTTTTCCCCATTCTTTTTCAGTGTGGATAGAGAGAACTTGAAAACAAGGGTAGTCTCTCCAGAAATAGAAAATGGAAACCGCAGTAAAGAGTAAACAATCCGTTTACTACAGTTCAAACTATTAGACGGAAGGTAAAACGGAATGCTACACTTTTTGGTAGAACTAAATCGTTTGTACCAGACCATTGGGGCATTATCTTGTAATTTTTAAGATGGCCATAACTTTTTCATTTCTTTATAGATCCCTTTCATAACCGACCTCAAAGTCAAGTTCTTTCAAGGATAACACTTGCCAAATGTATACATACCTTATTTTCCTGCTACACTGCCTTTATTTCTTATTCAACAAAGAAATGGGTAACCATTTTTATTAGCTCACCTGAACCTTATTCAGGATGAGCTGTTAGTATAAGTGGATGGTCCAACGTCCGTCGTCATGCGTCGTCAGCATTATTACTTATTCTAACACGACCAGCAAATAACCTATATACACATAGGAGAAAATCAATCAACGGTTATTTTGCTTCAAAGTTTCATGTTTTCAAGTTTATTCATAAGAACATGACTCCTAACCGGAGTGTGTGAATACATGTTACACAAATATCATATACAAGACTGAGCAATACATACTTATTACTATGAATGGCTATATCTAACTGGACTTACATTCATACCAAAAATGTTTGGAAGCACAACTCCAGCAATCTGCACCATCCACAAGTACCAGTATGGGGAGAAATAAGAAATATTAAATGGAATGACTACGTGATAATTGCACCAAAGTCCTGTGGATCATCACAGAGCACTAGACTCGCAATCCCAAAACCTTATAAAAGTTAAAATATTGAGACATCTATACAGTACTATATTCAGAGAGATCAAAAATCAAGTGACTTAGCATTTACAGACAAATGTGTAATAAGAAGGAAGACACTATTGCAATTTAGATAGTACAACTTTTAACACGTGTAAATGTTGAGTTCTGCTCAACCCGGGGCTAGAGGGCGTGGACGGTAGCATGCATTTCCACTACCGTCCATAAACAGGCTCAATCAAACCGAGCCTGCAACATTTTCGTTTTTGTTGTGTTGAGCGACCTGTGGAGTTTCCACTTTTTCTATTTTACATAATATTGCTAACCTGAACAATGTACTAACATTTCCTGAATTAAACAGTACTTTCACTTTAGTAGTGTTATGTTTTTTTAATTAAAATCAATCACTTGACATTTACAGACAAATTTGTAATTAAAAGGAAGACACTACTGAAATTCAGATAGTACAGTTTTACAGAATTTGTTAACGCACAGGAGTCTGAAATTCTATCAATAAGACCATAGAAGTCTATCTTTACAAAAAATACCCCCTATATATAAAATAAACACCAGGAATGAAACGTCAAAAACCCAGGGTCCCTTGAAAATACGCACGGAACGCAGGGTGATCGCAATTTAGCGAGCGTGGTGAAGAAATAACACTAAAATACACCTACCACACTCGACAGTATTCAAATCTGATACACTTCACGAGAGTAATCAGACATTTTCTGAGATTTTCCAAGATTTTCAGCTGTCGCCGAAGCCATTCGCTGACGTCACAACAATAACAACAATTACTGCGCCGGGATAAAATTAGAAAGTAGCAATTCCCGTACTGTCTTGCCTTAAAATTATATAACACACATTTTCATATTTCTCTATTCATATAAAAAAGTCATTGTACACCAAGAATCAAATTTTACTACTGAAATTTAGATATTCCACTGCATCGAAAAATGGATTATCCCATGAGTAACCTCCCTTTACGGGTTTTCCCAATCAAATTTTGTAAATTATCTTTTAATTGCAAAAGGAATCTAGGGGATATTATAGACTGATGTAAACATATGAATATTCTAATACTTATTTACTCGATGTACAAATTTTAAAGGATAAAATAAGTATTTTATCTTTATCTCGGCGCTGTAATTGCACACACACAAAGCCAACACACGAGGACAAAACGAACAAACAAAGGAACACACACACATACACGCGCGCACACACAAAGCCTACACAAGAAGACAAAACGAACAAACAAAGGAACACAGTGGGGCACCGCCTTGGAACGGTCAGTGGCAAAAACACCACTGGGTAGCTTAAACCGGTTTATTGTGCGCACCCAACGTCACTCTTACCCCCACCATGTTCAAAAGACACGGGACAGTGTAAATAAAAGTAATCCCCTCCTGGTGAATCTCTAACACACGTAATGGAAACAAAAAGGCATGGCATGTAAAACACAAAAATGCTCGTGTATAAAAATATAAAAAGCAAATCTTTAGAACCAAAAACGTATGTACTCAATGCCTTTTCAGAAGACAGAGCAACAAGAGAAACACCCTTAAGGGCCAGACCAGAGGACAGATATCAAAACAGTTCAGTCATGGTAGGATTTAAGAACTGCTTATCATAGAGTCCTCCCCCTCTTCCGTCAGACACAATCAAAGACGTGTTATACTGGTTGCTAACGTATTAAGTTGCGGTGAAAATCAACAGTTCAATCAATTAAAAATAATTAAAAATACTTACAGACCCTAGCGAAAACTCAGATTTCGTGAATATGTAGTGGAACAATATTAGAATATTTACTCGCAAAGATGTATGCACTGGCCTTGGTACCTTTCTCCAAAACGACAGGTTTTCTGCACTTGCAATTGGTGGCACAAAATGGATACTGCGCGAGTACATGGTGGATACTGCACATGTCCAACGTAAAATGAATTGGATACTGCCCGTGATGCATGTTTTATTATTCTTTTACAGAGACAAATACAGGCTTGGGATTGTTTGATTTAATATTTCCTGGGCTGAAATCGACCATATAGTCCTAAGCTTATATATAATAATATTTTATTGCATCTTTTTTCAAAATATACAAGTACAATCAAATACATAAAATAAGTGAAAAGTGCAAGAGGATCGCGCTACAATTTATTTCAACATTAGTAACAGTCCTCTCCAAAGGGTCAACTTGACTTGCATGTTTATGGTTACATACCTTTGTACCAAAAATTTAATCAATGAATCCATGAATATTTTCAAAAGTTATTGGGCGGACAAGGCATTTTTGGCAAATTTTAAGTCGACAAGGGCCATAAATACGTCCGAAGTTATTGGACCGAAGCAAAAATTAAACTTGACCTGCACTTTATAGATATTTGCCTGTGGTGCACCAAGAATAAATTCAATCTATTAATCCATTCAGAAGTTATAGAGCGAACAAGTTTGTAATGGACAAACGAACGGAATAACGAAGGACAGTGCAATAAAAATACAACGCGAAAATCTTCCTCCGAGGACCCCCGACCCCGGTCCCCGAAAATAAAGAGAGGGCCTAGCCGTTTTCGGAGCATTCTGTCTAAATGTACTGTAGCAATCGATGTCCATCGTCTATTTTTAGCCTACCCGTCTGTGTTACATCTCAAACGTTAACATACAATCTAATTACAGACACTCAGTCACATAGCTAAATAAATATATTTATACAGCATTTAACACATATTTCGTCTAGAAGAATGCAGGAATAAAATAGTATAATTTCAGTTACATAAAAGTTTGCTTACTGGCTTCCGAGCAGTTCCCGTACAATAGCAGTTTCCGTAATGTTCGTATAACTGCTCAGTTTTTATTATATTTCTGTGTTTTTGGTGTCCAATCAAACAGACATTTTATCTGGACAACTTCCTTACAGAGATTTCAATGTAGGTGAATAAAAAAATAATCATTTCAGGTCATTTTGCAGTTATGTTATCAAAACGTGACCCTGTAAACACGGGAGCTTCCGGTCCGTTTGCGCATGCGCATGCAATTTTCAAAACTTTTAAACTTCCTTACATGGCTATTTAATATAATATCCACCAACTCAGATAGCTGACGACGTAAAAGAAAGTGAACAAAATTACCAGAAACTGTCTCATATTTTAAAACATGTTTATATTATATAAACAAGAACAAAATTAGACGGATGGCGGAGTTCTTAACGTGTGCTCTCCGAATGGCTAATACTCTCCAATATATCATTCTAAATCAGTTTCTATTGCGAGTGAAATACACATGACACCTGTGTCAATCATTATCAATACAAAAGTCGACTGTAAGTATGAAAAATGTGTAATTATATAGGGTTAAAGATTTGTACGGGTACTGCTTCTCTCTGTGAAAATATATAGTGCAAACCACACCCTTCTGTGCCTCATAGCAGATGTGTACTATATTTAGAACACATGGGGATTTCGATAAAAATGTGAGACCAAGCTGAATTTCGATGCGTGTTGATTTTTTTTCCAGAAAGTTTCCTTGTTGAAGAATAGTTTTGAAATAACTTCGATTTTTGTACGGGTACTACTCTGATGCCAGTAGAGTCATTGCAAATGGCTATACAAAGGGAGATAACATGAGACGTTACATGACTAGCGTGTATATTTTCGGAAGTCAAGAAATATGGCTGGTGTGTGTTTTGAAAATTCAAGACGCACGATCGTATCAAGATCACATCAAAATTACTCCCGAGGTACTGAGAAAATAATTTATGGTTATTAATATTAGGAGATCAGATGAGTTACAGCTAAATGCACATTTGTAAGACTCTAACATGTAGATAAAAAGTTATATTTTAAATGTGTTTTGGTCTTGAAAAGGTAGTTTTCAGTTGAAAAACATTAATAAACAAAGCAAGGCAACACGGGCAGTAGCCACCTTCGTCTCGTGCAGTATCCAGACAATTTCACCATATTACTCGTGCAGTATCCATTTTGTGCCACCAAGTGCAGAAAACCTGTCATTTTGGACAAAGGTACCAAGGCCAGTGCATACATCTTTGCTAGTAGATATTCTAATATTGTTCCACTACATATTCACGAAATCTGAGTTTTCGCTAGGGTCTGTAAGTATTTTTAATTATTTTTTATTTATTGAACTGTTAATTTTTGAACATGTTTTTCAGGTTTCAAATCTGATCCGACTTTTGTGATAGGAAAAAATTACATCTCCGTGTAGAGGAAGAACCACTGCATACATACCTGTTCATCGTTTTACTCGTGTAGCTACGAAATGAGTAAAACAGACTCAAAATAACGTACCTCTCGTCACTTGTCATTTTTGCCGCAACTTAATACGTTAGTAACCAGCATAACACGTCTTTTTCGGGTACACGGGGTGTGAACTATGACTTCAAAATATAGATATTTATAACCGAGACAGTTTACCTGGTGTAAAAGCGTTACAAACGCTTTTCAATTTTCATCGTAAAAAGTAGTAAAAATAGGAACTTCTCATGTGTTTCCGTAACATATGGTTTGTCAGTGATTAGGTATAAAGCCTTCTTAACAAATATAGCATTTATTTCCAGATATCTAAAAAAAAATTTTTAAAGATTGTGTTGTCGAATGATCTGGAGGCCAGTCCCTTTAAATGCTTGATGGATCGTCCTTTAACAAGTTTGTGGAGACAAAGTGGAGACATATTGCCCCTTTTAGGGGCTGTTATAGTTAAAAATAGAAATACCTTCAAATAACTTCTTCTCATGAACTGCTTGGTGGGTCCTCGTTACACCATGTTCAGTTGGGGGCATTTGGCCCTTTTTAAGGCCTACTGGAGCTTTAAATAGAAATACCTTTAAAGTACTTCTTCTTATGAACCGCTTGATGGATCTTCATCAAACTTGGTCTGTAACATCTTTATAAGGTCTTATGCCAAATTTGTTCAAATATAAGGCCAGTATAGATTTAAAATAAAATACCTTTAAGACCAAGAAGGCGTAATGCAGCGTCATCTAGTGGAACGTCAAACATTACGCTTGACGACGCCACGTCTTTGCTTTCTAAACGTTGGCGGTAAACAGCTTGTATGCTAAAGATTTCATTTCGCCTCCAATTTTTCTTTCGTCATATTCAAACAATAAAATATCTGCTTGTAGTTCATAAAAGGTCAGGATATAACTACTGCCTCCTTTAAATATATTTCCGATATTTTCTTTTCCATCAAAGGTAAAATGAATGCTTTGAAGCAAAATAAGATATTTATTTATGATTAGAATAAAATTTTGGCTTAGATTACGTCAGCATTTGACCGTATTTGTATTTAACACTAAGAATGTGTATTTGTGTTTTCAAATTTTTATAGCTGGATATAGCCGCTAAATCGCTGCCATTTCAACTTTAGCTTGAAACAAAACCGGGTGGTATGAATTAACTGAAATATAAAATATGAAAGATCAGTGCCGTTTCCAAACTTTTACGCAAAAATTTAGAACCCAGGTCCCCCGAAACATGACCGCTCAGTCTGTTTAAAATGGCACTATCACAAAAAGAAAAGAAAAACGGTAAAATTAAATGTGGATAAACAGAAGGGTAGTGATAACTTTCGCTTTTTTAAATCATATTTGATTGTTCTTTGTTTCATACATCAAATAATACAAGCATATCTTTTTATCACAGAACAAAAAATATTGGGTCGGGCTACAAGTTATTTCAACATATTCAGCCATTCCCACAATGCTAACTTTCATCTTTTTAAATGAACATTGGTTAACAAATATGTGCATTTTAGATTTTAAAATAACTTCAAATACAACTGACCTGTGAAAATAGTCTCTTGCCTAATTCACCCAGTCAAAAATCCCCGCTCCCCTCATCTCTCATGTCGGACCGAATGACACACTGGTTGAAGCTTTCGTCCGTCAACCGAGTGGTCATAGGTTTGTCGTCCGGTGCAGTCTAATATTTTTCAATTGGATAGTTGTAAGTTATTGTGGAAAAAGAGTTTAGTACTTGTAAAAAAATAAAATGTTGACAAAAACGGGCGTAAAATCTAAACTTTTAAGTTGGTCGAAATATGGTCAGTCAAAACGACATGAAAACCTTAGACGTTAAAATGTACGGTCATGAAATAAATTAGTTATTGCACTTATGCATTTGATAACCATTGTGTTCGGTTTACGCCGATTCTCACCAACCTTCCAATTATGTCACGGCGGTATGCTTACACAACCTGTCTTTATAGTTTCTAACCAGCAGGTACTCTCCGTTAGAAATTGACAACTTCTCCACTTCCTGGAGCGCTGTAGCTAGTCGGGCTCGAACTAACATTTCCGGATTCCGGAGAAAATTGTATTTAACTATTTATGAAACAGTTGAAATGGGCTTTAACCAAATACGAAAAGATATTGAATAATGTAACAAGCCGTAAAAAAGTTGCAAATAAATCCTGCAAACATGCAATATGAACTTGGTTGAAAAACGCGGGGAAAAGACGTAACGTTTTAACTGTGTCTAAACTTCCCAATTTTCATAGCATCGTAGCGTGAAAATGAGCCCGGTAGTCAAGGAATTTTATAGTGTTATTTTATTCAAAGTCATTCCAGGGACATTTTCAGAAAATTAAAAGAAAATCTATGGAGGAGAGAACGAGCAATAAGATGTTTGATAAAAAGTATCATTTTTCATTACGTTTTTGTGTGTGTTACATGCATTCAGATTTACAAGTGTGACAATAAAAATCGAAAAGAAATCGGAAAATGGCTTACAAAATTAGAATACTCTTTCAATGAAATTTATGTTGTTGTAAAGTTTTTTGTGATTAACTTATTTTTCCCTAAAATACAAAGTTCTTTTTGAAAGTTTGATGCACAAAATATGCGCGTTAAAAGGAGGGAAGGGGAAAATTTTAGATAATCAGACAGCGGTCGAAGTCGGAGACCCCGTTTTTTTTCGCTCATTTTACAGTAAAATAAATTTATATGATAATTTTAGCTGTTTTTTAAAATCTGTGGAACAGTTTATACACACTACTTAGTCATTCCGCTCGAAAACAATAATTTCGTAGAAAGATTTGGGCATGAATTTTGCATAAAGTAAGCATTCCTACAGCGAATAGTCGGAGAACATATTTGAAAATTACATCACCGTATAGGTTTCAACCGGCCTGATATATTAAATGAAAAACAAGAGGGCCACGAAGGCCCTGTATCGCTCACCTGACCTACTGACTTAAAGATCATCAGGATAGTTTCATTAAGATATAGTCATAAATGTGGCCTCTAAAGTGTTAACTAACTTTTTCTTTGATTTGACCCGGTGACCTAGTTTTTGACTCAACATGACCCAGATTCGAACTTGATCTAAAGGTCATCAAGATTAACATTCTGACTAAGTTTCATGAAGATACAGCCATAAATGTGGTCTCTAGAGTGTTAACAAGCTTTTCCTTTGATTTGACCTGGTGACTTAGTTTTAGATTCCACCTAATTCAGATTTGAATAGACCTATAGATCATCAAGATTAACATTCTGACCAAGTTTCATTGAGATATGATCATAAATGTGGCCTCTAGAGTGTTAACTAGCTTTTCCTTTGATTTTACCTGGTGACCTAGTTTTTGACCCTACATGACCCAGATTCAAACTAGACTTTGAGATCATCATGATCAACATTCTGACCAAGTTTCATGAAGATATGGTCATAAATGTGGCATCTACAGTATTAACAAGCTTTTCCTTTGATTTGACCTGGTGACATAGTTTTTAACCCCAGATGATTCAATATCAAACTCCTCCAAGATTTTATTCAGGGTAACATTCTGACCAAGTTTCATTAAAATTGGGCCAAAATTGTGACTTCTAGAGTGTTAACAATCTTTTCCTTTGATTTGACCTGGTCATCTAGTTTTTAACCCCAGATGACCCAATATCAAACTTCTTCAAGATCTTATTAACGGTAACATTCTGACCATGTTTCATTAAGATTGGGTCAAAATTATGACCTCTAGAGTGTTAACAAGCTTTTCCTTTGATTTGACCCAGTGACCTAGTTTTTGACCCCAGATGACCCAATATCAAACTCGTCCAAGATTTTATTAGGGCCCATCTGGCCAAGTTTCATTACGACTGGGCCAAAATTGTGACCTCTAGTGTTAACAAGCTTTTCCTTTGATTTGACCTGGTGACCTACTTTTCGACCCCAGATGACCCAATATCAAACTCTTGCAAGATTTTATTAAGGGTAACATTCTGACCAAGTTTCATTAAGATTGGGTCAAAATTGTGACCTCTAGAGTGTTAACAGTCAAATTGTTGACGACGGACGGCAGACGGACGGACGGACGACGGACACAGGGCGATCACAAAAGCTCACCTTGAGCACTTCGTGCTCAGGTGAGCTAATAAATACTTTTTGAATTGAATGGACTCCCCGAAACTAAATTGATCGCCGTAAAAACTGCAACGTCACAACTATATAGGACTAGGCTAAAACATGATTTTTCGATGCCATTTGGGTAAAAAGTGTGCATTTGACCTTTTTAATAATTGTACATCGGTGAAGCATGCTGGTCGCACACCCATTATGTTGGTTTTCCCATGGCACGGCTCAATTAATGTTTCATAGCAGTTGAATCAGGGGGGCTGTGTGGCACAGGTGTCATTATCCCTACAAGTTCTATTTTAATAGTTTCATTTTAAAGCTTCAGTAAAAATTGTTCCTAAAACAAATAGGTACTATTTAGTCAACATGGATTGTTTGTCTTTCTTTCACAGGCAGAATGAAAAAGGTTCTTGTAATAACCGACTCCAGGGGAAACTGGTTTAAGAACTGGTTAAGAGCTGAAACTGATTTAAAGTGCCCAGATATTGATATTATGGCCTTTCCTGGAGCTGGCACTAGAAAAATTGAAAACTTTTTGTGTCAGACTAATTTGTCTATCTATTGTTTTGTGTGCATAGCAATTGGCATTTGTGATGTCACTAAAAAGTTGACAACTGCAAATGGCACAGAACTGGTATATGACAATGATACAGATGTTGACTTCTTAAAACAAGGATTGTCTAGAATTAAAAGTTTCCTTTTAGGTTGCGGCTTGCCATGTAAATTTGTGACCATTCCACCTGTTTCAATAGCAAAATACAATGAATTCAATGTCTCAAGAAACCGTCTAATGCAGCCAGTTACAAGTACCTCATTAATTGGCCTTCACCAAATTACCCTTGAAAATGATGTCAATTATGCCAATCTGTTTATTTTGGAATTAAACAATCAGTCAAACCTTAGAACAGTTTCTTGGGACAGAGATGTAACCAAAATAACTATAAAAAGGAGGGGTCATAACAATCAAAAGAAAGTCCGTACTGAAAAGTTCATTTATCGTGATTTTTATGACGGTGTCCATCCAAATGAAGAACTGAGAAAGAGGTGGTATTTTCACTTAATTACATCAATTGCCAAAGACCTTGTTGATATGGGCTTCAAATTTGAGTGACTGTGTTCTTAACTACTTGTATCTATAGTATGGAAACTCCAACGCACAGTTTCTAGTTTTCAGACAAACATGTGCTCTATGTCCTTATAATTGTCTAGTTCAGACTTACTTTCTATAATTATATGTACTTGTATAGTTCATTGGTGGGTGACGTGAAAGTCGCTACCTTAATGTCTGTATCAAGTTCAGATTTACTTTCTGTAATTATATACTTGTATAGTTCATTGGTGGGTGACGTGAAAGTCGCTACCTTTATCTATATCAAGTTCAGACTTACTTTCTATAATTATATACTTGTATAATTCATTGGTGGGTGACATGAAAGTCGCTACCAATATTATAAGTGTCGGGCTGAGACTTACTTTCTATAATTACATACTTGTATAGTTCATTGGTGGGTGACGTGAAAGTCGCTACCTTTGCCTATATCAAGTTCAGACTTACTTTCTATAATTATATACTTGTATAATTCATTGGTGGGTGACGTGAAAGTCGCTACCAATATTATAAGTGTCAGGCTGAGACTTACTTTCTATAATTACATACTTGTATAGTTCATTGGTGGGCGACGTGAAAGTCGCTACCTTTGCCTATATCAAGTTCAGACTTACTTTCTATAATCATATACTTGTATAATTCATTGGTGGGTGACGTGAAAGTCGCTACCAATATTATAAGTGTCAGGCTGAGACTTACTTTCTATAATTACATACTTGTATAGTTCATTGGTGGGTGATGTGATAGTCGCTACCAATATCTATATCAAGTTCAAACATAATTTATGTCAAGTTTAGACTTATTTTATGTCAAGTTCAGACTTACTTTGTATGATTACACTAATACTTCATTGGTGGGTGCTGTGAAAGTCGCTACCAACATTATGTGTTAAGCTGAGGATTACTTTCTATAATTATATACTTGTACTGTAAAAATATCCAAAGAAAAGTAGGGGTCATGTTTGATGCAAGAGAAAAATATTTCTGGTCAAACGGACACACCGTAATTTTTACACTGAAATGACAATCACAATTTAGGGTAGGGATGTATGAATAAATTTCACATGTTAAATCAGTTTGGAGTCTTTTTAGCTCGACTATTCATAGAATAGTAGAGCTATTGGACTCGCCCATGCGTCGGCGTCCGCGTCGGCGTCCGCGTCCCGATTTGGTTAAGTTTTTGTATGTAAGCTGGTATCTCAACAACCACTTGTGGGAATGGATTGAAACTTCACACACTTATTCACTGTGATAAACTGACTTACATTGCACAGGTTCCGTAACTCTGTTTTGCTTTTTTACAAAATTATGCCCCTTTTTTGACTTAGAAATTTTTGGTTAAGGTTTTGTATGTAAGCTGGTATCTCAGTAACCACTTGTGGGAATGGATTGAAACTTCACACACTTATTTACTGTGATAAACTGACTTACATTGCACAGGTTCCATAACTCTATTTTGTTTTTTTACAAAATTATGCCCCTTTTTCGACTTAGAATTTTTTGGTTAAGGTTTTGTATGTAAGCTGGTATCTCAGTACTCACTAATGGGAATGGATTGAAACTTCACACACTTGTTCACTGTCATGATCTGACATGCACAAAGCAGGTCCCATAACTTTATTTTGCTTTTTTACAAAATTATGCCCCTTTTTCAACATAGCAATTTTTGGTTAAGTTTTTGTATGTAAGCTGATATCTCAGTATCCACTAATGGGAAAGGATTGAAACTTCACACACTAGTTCACTGTCATGATATGACATGCAGTGCAAAGGATCAATAACTCAACTTTGCATTTTACAAAATTATGCCCCTTTTTCAACTTAGGAGTTTTTGGGTTAAATTCTTATATGTAAGCTGGTATCTCAGTACCCACTAATGGGAATGGATTGAAACTTCACACACTTGTTCACTGTCATGATCTGACATGCACAAAGCAGGTCCCATAACTTTATTTTGCTTTTTTACAAAATTATGCCCCTTTTTCAACATAGCAATTTTTGGTTAAGTTTTTGTATGTAAGCTGGTATCTCAGTATCCACTAATGGGAAAGGATTGAAACTTCACACACTAGTTCACTGTCATGATATGACATGCAGTGCAAAGGATCAATAACTCAACTTTGCATTTTACAAAATTATGCCCCTTTTTCAACTTAGGAGTTTTTGGGTTAAATTCTTATATGTAAGCTGGTATCTCAGTACCCACTAATGGGAATGGATTGAAACTTCATACACTTGTCCACTGTCATGAGCTGATAAGCACTTTGCAGGTTCCATAACCCTATTTTACTTTTTTACTAAATTATGCCCCTTTTTCGACTTCCTTATTCATTCAAGCGACAAGGCTGTTAAATAGTCGAGCGTTGCTGTCCTCCGACAGCTCTTGTTTCAACATGCAAATGCTACCAGTATGTCACGTATAGGCATGCAATATGATTTCAACCAATATACAGCAATGATTTCAAGGAAAAATCCTTCTTACAGCAAAAAAAAACAACTGAGAACTATTTGAATCCGCCATTATGCGATACCATTTTTTCATAGGTGCTCAGGCTATTTAGTGTCTGTATGCCTTGATGAAGATCGCTGCTAAGGGTACAATAAATTCATAAGATTTTGAGTTGATTTGTTGATTATTTGATGACCGAATTTTCGAATATTCGTTCGGAAGGTTGATCGAATATTGGAATATCAAAATTGCTAGTCGTTGCCATCCCTAGTAACTATAGAGCTTGTCCGGGTAAATCCTTTTGTCATATTGAACACTCTTGGAGCACGGTCAAATAACATAATGACAAGACAGTTATATCCCCAGCCTCTCGAAATAAGGATGGACGGACTGACGGAGACCATTCCTATAACCTTCAACCACTCGTGGCGGGGTATTAATATGGTAAGAGTAGATTTCCCGGACGCAAAGAACACAGCAAATCACAGCTAGAGCCACACATCACAGAGTAAGTCCGTCACAAATAGAAATTGTTTTGGAAAGATACAGCAGTCGGGTTCAAAAATCCACCAAGAAGTACATTTAATTATATAATTGATATACAAATGAGGATTGGTTAGGGAAAGAGGGGTGTTTAGGGAAGAGAAAACGCAGCCTCCCTATACTACAATTCAAAGCAGTGCAAGCATGGACGTGCACAAGGCCAACACACTCCCATGAACACGCACGCGCACAAGCACGCACGCACGCACGCACGCACGCACACACATACACAGAAAGCAAAACAACCAAACACTCACGACAAAACAATGGAACACAGTAGGGCACCACCACCAAAGGACGACCTGTGGCAAAACCAGTGTGGAGCTCTAACCGGAATCTTGTGGGCACCTAACCTCACTCATAGTAATAAGGATAGGGGGCGTAAAATGGGGTCCAGGTAATTTAAAGAAAATAACACTACCAGTAACTTCATGATTTGAAAAATCTTAGTAAAGGACAACTAGGTAATGCCAAATGATGAAATATCTAAGCTCTGTGCCTCTCAGTTTCAAGAAATAACATTTGTTTAAAACTCTATTTAAATTCAAGGGACTATGGGGCGGGACCAATATTGACCCTGGGATCATAACTTGAACATTCATGGTAAAAATCCACTAGACAATACCACATAACAACTATCTAAGCTCTAGGTTTTCAGGTTTCAGAGAAGAAGATTTTTGAAATTTATAATATAGTCATATAGGGAAAGGCCCGCCCCTGGCGGCCAAGTTTTTTAAAGACACTGATTCTGGTATGCGAGGTATGTGGCCTTCTCCGACCTCCTTGGTGCGTGCACGTCGCGGAGAGGGCACATATGGCGCTAACTGGGTCAGCGCCCTAACTAGGTCAACGCTTGATCTAGTTAGCGTCACATGACTAAAACCAAGGAGTGTGGCCTTAAAAGGGGGATCATCTAGTCTGCTTGCCATCGTGTTGGACCTCTTTTCTACAACCGGGGTGCCGGGTCTGGTTGATCCCGGCCAACTCGATGCCGGATTACCATCTCTGAGGGATCCTGATATCTCAGCTGGTTCATCGACGAAGCTGATGTCGGCTCGGAACCCCCGACTCGATGCCGGATTACCATCTCTGGGGATGTTTATATTGTTTTACTCCAGCTGGTTCATCGACAATGTGGGACATCGGAACCAGGCTTCCGGATGCGGCACTTCGGACAAGACAGTTGGTGGAGGCGACGTACAACGTGGTGGCGAGATCCTTCAGACTGGAGATCAGACCGTTTAAAATGTAGACGTAATAACAACGTTGTCAACAACACTTAAGAAGAATCACACAACAGATGTCACAGAAACACGACGACATACATAATAGATGACACATAACTATGAAGACATATAACTACGATGTAATATAATTGATGTTCTATAACGGGAGTGAAGAAAAGACGATGTGACGAAGGAGGAGGGAATAATTGCAGCAACAGTCGCCCATATGGTATTAACCGGTGTCGACTATAAATAAACTCAACACACACACAAAGGTATGTGGCCTATGGGAATGGTGTTGAAGTGATTTCTTGTGAGCAAGGTCCATATATTTCCGATCACTGTGCAGTCAAATTTGTGACAAATGTTAAAAAGTAAAATATAACCATTGAGATGGTGTTTTTTTAGAAATTTCAATGACATGGATACGAACACATTTTCAAGTGATCTGAGAGAAATGGCCATCGAAAGTGACAATGTCGACTCTTTTGTTGATGAATTTGAAACATCAGTAGAACAGATTATGAACTCACACGCGCAAATTATAGAGAAAACAATCATCCGTCGCGCTCCAAAACCCTGGTTCACAGAAAAGCTCCTTCATCTTAAAAGAGCGGCACGCCAATCTGAACGTTTGTGGAAGAAACATAGCCAATCACATCTGTATGAAGCCTTCAAAACAGCACGTAAAAATTATGAAAAAGAACTCAAACGTGAGAAAAGATCATCTCTTAGTGAAAAAGTTCAAAATGCCAAAGTTGACCCGAAAGAGCTTTATAAATTTGTATCTGAGACAACTGGCACGAAGTGTTAGAACCCTATGCCAACTGGACATGACAGTACACAGGCAGAGAAATTTGCAGATCATTTCATTGACAAAATCGAAAAAGTTCGATAATCGTTTAAACATATCGATAATTTTCAACCATGTGAAAAAGATATTCCTTGTTTTGATAGTCTTAAAGATCGGAGTGAGAGAGAGAAGTTAGAAAACTTATAAACCAACTACAGACGGAATCATGTGAACTTGATATTGTGTCAACAAAAGTGCTTAAATCGTACTTAGGTGAATTATTACCTGTTATCACCAAATTAGTAAATTTGTCGTTGCGTGACGGCGTTTTTCCAATGAAATGGAAACAGGCAATTGTAAGACCTTTGTCGAAGAAAGTGGGACTCTAACTTGAATTTGCAAACTACAGGCCTGTTTGTAACCTCTCGTTTCTGTCAAAACTAATTGAAAAAGCAGATTTGTTTAGATTCAACGGTCATGTAAATAGACACAATCTTCTACCCAAAAAACAATCTGCTTACAGGTAAAACCATTCTTGTGAATCAGCATTGTTACCTCTAGTAAATGATTTACTGGATGCTATGGAAAAGCAAGAAGGTACGGCGCTAATTGCCATCGATCTCAGTGCCGCCTTTGATACCTTAGACCATGACATTCTCGTTGATGTGTTGAACACTCAGTATAGCGTTTGCGGAACAGCCACTGTTTGACCATGGCTCTATTTGACACATGCTGGGACACTGTTTGATGTATTCCACCATCGATTTTAGTTTACGACTTTGCGGATGACCACACTGGTAATAAACTCTTTAAACCATCATCTTCAACAGTGGAATCCCAGGCAATACAAGAACTAGAAAAATGTGCTATAACAATCAACAACTGGATGAATGAAAATAAGCTCAAAATGAACACTTCAAAAACCGAGTTCATCATGTTTGGTAGTAGGCAACAGCTCTCTAAGTGTGCAACTGACAAAATATGCATTGTAGGTGATGAAGTGAAATCAGCGAGCTTTATTCGATATCTAGGTGCATACCTGGACGAAAATTTGAATCTAAAAGAGCAGGTTAAACGAAAGTATAGAACAGCGATGCTCAACTACTTCAGAATAAAATGTATTCGGAAATATCTAACCAAAGAGGCTGCTATAATAAACTTTTTACTTACTTACTAACAAAACAGCTATCTTACTATATCTTATAGTATTTAATTAATCTTATCTTCTTAATTTTTAAGATGCCCGATCTTTTGTTTAATACTTACTTAATAGTTATTCACAATGATATTTATGCTCATTTATTTCTTACATCTTTTAAAATGTTTAAATTTTTAGACGTAAATTTTTCTTTATGTGTTTGTAAAACGCCATTGAATATGTTGTACTTAAAAATAGGCGTTTAATCAAATAAAACAGATACGGTCTGCGTATTGGAGGTAAGGGCCAATATACAAGACTGGACCATTGATAGATTAGCTTCTGTTTATCGTAATAAGCTACTGTATAGCTACTGTGCAGTACATAGATTGCATCACAGACACTTGGGGTTCGGACCTCCACACACTCCATTCTCCTACGCCCCTGGTTAAGTTTAGCCAATATATTTTAGCATTTTACCATGTATTGAGCATAGGTGACGATCATAAAACGCATTTTGTAACATTTCAGCGTGTTTTTAAAAAATGCATTTTTACCATCAATGCTCTCAATACTAGAAGATATGCAACTTCTCACGAACAATGGGAACACTTGCTTGCGCTGGACCCTCGTTTTGTGTAGTGCATGTCATAAACCGGGAACCAAAATTGTTACTCTTACGGCTATGTTAAACCAGATCATCACTTCTTTATGTAAACAAACCTCGTGTAACACGTGGTGAAGCGATAATCCGGTTATAATGCAGTCGAAGCGGTATCAATTTTCACCCCCTGGTACCGGCGCCCCCAAGTACAGGTGGCACTCACACATACAGCGCTCGATAAGCAATTTTGGAGGAGTGGTGGTGTAAGTATTTCTTATTGTATCTCCGGTAATTCAAAACTTTTTGTAAAATGATAGATATCTGAGCCCTGGTGAATAATTGATGACTATGTTCCGTGAGTGTCACAACATTTCATCTTGAAATAAACAAAATACGGCGAGTTAAACGTGAACGTTTGACTCAAAAATGTCAAATGTAAAAAAAATCACGTAAAATACTCAGTAAATACTCCAGATGTATTCATTTTTGATACAGCTTCGTATAGTCATATCTTCCTACAATAACCAGTTCAAATTCCAAGACTTAATTTGTTATATTTAAAGAATGACTCGTGTTGAAAGAAGGTAAGTGGTTTCAAAACGGCACTCACATCGCACAGGTGTGCATTTTTTTTGACGCTCACCAAGTACAGCTAGAGAAAGGTCTTCAGAAATGTGGAGAAATCGTCAGCTCTAAGGCAACTACAACGGATAAGAGATGAATCGGACTGGTTAGTTATGTGTGGTAGAGATTACACCACCAAGAACAGTTTGATGTTGGATTAAACAGTAGTTAATGGAACTAGTCATTACGTCTCATGTCTGCTATTAAATCGGAATGACTCGCATCGATTCCTGAGAGAGCCAAACAAGAACTCATTAATTGATAAATTCCTTGAATTAATAAGATATTAAAATATGAGCGTCTTTTGTACCGAACAGACATTTTAACAAAATTCTTTGGTGGCTGATATATGCCATTCCGTCTTTCCGCTAATTTTAGGCGCCGATTTATAACGTAAATATCGACTTTTCGCTCAGCGCCCCACTAATTATCATGTTTTCAATCCACGCTCTCGCCCTTTCTTATTCCTAGTATTTTCTGTATGGAGAATCGCAGACAAAAAATTTAGATTTAATATGTAAATCGTCGGGGGGAGTCGAGCGAAAACTGGCTGATCAGCGGGCTCCGAGCAAGAAGTTGAGGTTTGAAAGGCATAACATTGGTGGGCACCCGGGCACCCAGCCGCTTTACATCTTGAACCTCCCCCAACGCCACCACCCCCCTCCCCCCCCCCCCCCCCCCCTCATCCCCATAATCGTGTTTTCGCTCCGCGTCGCCACATGTTATCGAATTTTTGCTCGCTAACCACTCCGCGTTTAACTTTTTTTAATTCTCGTGTTTTCGCTCGACGGGGTCGCGTGGCGAATTGATGAAATGGTATAAATCATCCACCGTAAAAACCTTCTATTTTTCTGTTATGAGTGTTTACTGAATCTTAAATCTAATGAAACAAGTAAAATATTTTCGTTCAACATTTATTATACATTCAATGTAGGCGTATGGTAAGTTGTAAAAATTAAAGAAAAGAATAGAAAACTTGTCAGTCCGTTATAAATGAGTTTTGCTAACTCTAATTAACTATAATTAAACATTTATTCCACACCCCAACGAAAAAAGTATCGACCTGGCTCTATATATATCATACGGATGCTCACTGCATTATACTGGTATTCAAAAACGTTGAGATTGACCTGAAATATTGTTTAGTAACGGCGTTTAACCAAACGCATATGCACGCACAAACGCACGCAAGCACACACATATCTTCTTGCAAACCTTACCGTCCACTGATCCCACTGAGTCATATGAATGTTTTGAAGCACGTTTTTCATTTTTCAACGAAATCCTAGGATATATCAAAATTTAGCATTAATCAGTTTTCAAGAAGCTTTTTAATAAAAAATAATGTTAAAATATTTTCGCCGTAAGTTTTAACATAGAAAGGTCGACTTCTACAGTCAGTCTTTTAACAATATAATGATTTATGATCATACAGGCACCACACTGAGAGTAAACAACAACAAGGTCTACGTTTCTGAAGACTTTTCTCCAGCTGTACTTGTTGAGCGCCCAAAAAATTAACACCTGTGCGATGTGAGTGCCGTTTTGAAACCCCATACCATCTTTAAACACGAGTCATTCTTTAAATATAACAAATTAAGTCTTGGAATTTGAACTGGTTATTGTTGGAAGACATGGCTATACGATACTGTATCAAAAATGAATACATTTGGAGTATTTACCGAGTATTTTACGTGTTGTTTTGACATTTGACATTTTTGAGTCAAACGTTCACGTTTAACTCGCCGTATTTTGTTTATTTCAAGATGAAATGTTGTGACACTCACAGAACATAGTCACCAGTTATTCATCAGGGCGCAGGTATCTTTCATTTTAAGAAAAGTTTTGAATTACCGGAGATACAATAAGAAATACTTACAACCACCGCTCCTCTAAAATCGCTTATCGAGCGCTGTATGTGTGAGTGCCACCTGTACTTGGGAGCGCCGGTACCAGGGTGTGATTTTGGTACCCGGCAATGATATGCGCAGTTCAAAGCAGGGATCTATTCGCAAGGAAGTGTTCCATAGAATTTAGATAGATTGATTTATATTATTTATTGATTTCTCGTCGGAATACAAACGACAGTTGTCGGGACCGGTGTCATTTAACAGAATGGTAACAGATCTGACGATTGATACCAGTGATTCATTGGTAGGGGTTCATTTAAACGTTTAACTGGCTATTGTTTCTCTAGTGTTCGTGAGAAGTTGCATATCTTCTAGTATTGAGAGCATTGATGGTAAAAATGCATTTTTTAAAAACACGCTGAAATGTTACAAAATGCTTTTTATGATCGTCACCTATGCTCAATACATGGTAAAATGCTAAAATATATTGGCTAAACTTCACCAGGGGCGTAGGAGAATGGGGTGTGTGGAGGTCCGAACCCCAAGTGTCTGTGGATTGCATGTGCTATTTCTCGCCTTTATAGCATTTATAACGAGTTAAGAAATTAGGGCTAAACAAACAAAGTGATAAGATACAACAGTATTTTTACTTTTTAATAAATCAAATTTTATTACAATAATATCTCATTATTGCTGGATTTTTATTAAATTAAATAAAAGAAAGTCCATCAGCCACCTTTTATAAATAATAAATCATGTGTATTTTGAACAATGATATCTCTTTATTGCTGGATTTTATTATAAATAAAAGAAAATGTATTTAGGCCACACACGGGGAACTTTCTTTATGTCCATATTCCTTTTTTATTTATTAAAAATGCAACAGAACGCTCCTTTAATTTCTAATAAAATTCAGCAATGATCATTTTTTTCTAGTTTTATTTTGTTACTTAGATTAAAAGATCATAATAATTGAATAAAAATGACTGATCATTTCTCTTATTCAGTTTTAAATAATTATTTCATTTTTAAAAATTTATTAATAAAATCCAAAACACAGGAAATAACAAAATATCTGTACATGACAATAAAATTTATGATCCTCTAAATTGGACTGTCAAGTCTACAGGGGTTTTATGGACCCTTATCAGACCGGACCAGAAAGGATCCTGTTTATTTGGCATTAAGATGTCTGGCATTTGTTTGGGGGAGGGGAGGGTCACTTATATAGGAGATTTTCTTTGCCTTTCACGAAATAGAATGGCTTAAGTAGTTTTGGGAGAAAGTCAGCTAGAGATCATTTCTACAAAATATTTTTAAAATCCGGCAAACAGTGTCTGAGAAGAATTTTTTTAAGGATTTTCTTTTCGGTTGCCATGGCAACCACAGTTCTGAAGCTACAAACTAAACTGACATGAACTAAGCAGATGTAGCTTACATTCTTCTTATTGACACTTTTCTTATATTTTGGACGTTTTTACATCTGCAAATTAGTATAAAGGTCATAACAGAAAAAACTACATATATTTGTCTTCTTCATAAAGAATTCTTTGAATGGAAATGAAGAGTATGTTATTGCTTTTTTACATAATATTTAGACAGATGGATGTGGCCATGAAAGTACAACTAACATCAGAAAATACCTTACTAAAGAGGCTACTGAAATTCTGGTATTATCACTGGTCATTTCACATATAGATTATTGCAATGCAATATTGTATGGTATTCCTCACTGTGAAATTCAGAAAATGCAAAGGATACAAAACATGTGTGCCAAACTCGTTTTAAGACTCAGCAAGTACGACAGTTCAAAACAAGCTTTGTTCCGACTACATTGGCTTCCTATCAAAGCTAGAATTGAATTTAAGATTTTAACTGTCATGTTTAATTGTTCAATCGGCCAAGCTCCATCTTACTTGACTGAATTATTATCGGAACAAGCACCAAAACGTAGTTTAAGGTCTTCTGACTCTGTTACAGGTTGTTACGAGGTACCATTTAACAAACGTAAAACATTTGGCGATAGAAGTTTTCAAACTGTAGGGCCGAAACTATGGAACAAACTACCAGTAGAAGTGAGAAATTCTGATTCGGTAGACACTTTAAAGAAAAAGCTCAAAACACTGTTTTTAATAGCTTTGAATCATGATTCTGATTATTTCTCTGTTGGTGGACTGAATATGGTAGAGACGCTGAGTATACTCTACTATGTAGTGTGATCGACGTATGTTTTATACGCTATGTTGTAATTTGCACTGTACAGTAATTTTGTTAAATATGTCGTGTTTCATTGTTTGATACCATTATGTATATAATTTATCATAATTTTTCTTTTTTTTTAATTTAATGTACAACGCCAGTGAATATACTATGTGTAAAATTAGGCGTTTAATCAAATAAAGCAGTTTCAGTTTCAGTAACTATGACAGAGAGACATCATGAACTCTGTATTGTCATGCTACCTCCGGAGACAATAACTAATTTATCTTAATCTTCACTAGTAGGCGTTAAAATATACGAAAAGGATAAAGAAACGCATGATATTAATATTGCTGCGTTAAATACTTTACTAGATTTAGCATTTTATATATAACACTTTCAAAAGTTTTGATTTCTAATGTTATTAGTTTGTAGATTTCTAAAAGACATCTTGAACAGCAACTAGAGTGTTCTTTTCGTACAGAAATTGCATTTGTATATACGGTTACGACCTTTTTCGTCAGTTGAACTGGTATTGGTACTGTACCTTCAATAACTTTTCTACAAACAAAATAAACATGTCAGACCCAAAACCGAGTAAAGATAAGTCATAAGGCATTTTTGCTTGACAATTCGTAGATAATAATGACACTTGCGATTGAAAATGTGTCCTCTGGTATGTCGAATTTAAACAAATACCGCTATTTTTTCGCCTAAAACAGCAAATGACAAAATAAGTCTACCCCTGTTAATAGGCACCAGTAACGAGTGAAAATGTAAACAATGGACTTCGCGTCTCGGAATCATTGGAATGGACGAATGACAGTTGATCTTAATCATGATACTGATTGACAGCGGTCGCTAGTGATGTGTTTCCTATTGATTGAAATCTTCTCGAAACATGTGAAATTACTGCTGAAATCTGGACAAAGGTAGATGTCTTGGCCGTTCGCCTGCTGCTAAAACATTGTGTAAAAGAACAAACATAAAGGATTCGGTGTAAGTTATAATTCACTAGTTTTGCCAGTTAGTACGTTCATTCTCTAAAACACGTCAGAGGAATATAGAACGGTGGTATGTTAAGGACATGCATTTATTTTTTTTAAGATTAAATTATCTCGTGCGCACAACATCTTATCTCGAGCGCACAACATCTTATCTCGAGCGATCGACATCTTATCTCGAGCAATCAACATCTTATCTCGTGTGCACGACATCTTATCTTGAGCGATTGACATCTTATCTCATGCGCACGACAACTTATCTGATGCGCACGACATCCTATCTCGAGCCATCAACATCTTATCTCGAGCGATCAACATCCTATCTCGTGCACACGACATCTTATCTTGAGCGATCGACATCTTATCTCGTGCGCACGACATCTTCTCTTGAGCGATCGACATCTTATCTCGTGCGCACGACATCTTGTCTCGAGCGATCGACATCTTATCTCGTGCGCACGACATCTTGTCTCGAGCGATCGACATCTTATCTCGTGCGCACGACATCTTGTCTCGAGCGATCGACATCTTATCTCGTGCGCACGACATCTTGTCTCGAGCGATCGACATCTTATCTCGTGCGCACGACATCTTGTCTCGAGCGATCAACATCTTATCTGGTGCGCACGACATCTTGTCTCGAGCGATCAACATCTTATCTCGTGGACAAGACATCTTGTCTCGAGCGATCAACATCTTATCTGGTGCGCACGACATCTTGTCTCGAGCAATCAACATCTTATCTCGTGCGCACGACATCTTATCTCGAGCGATCAACATCTTATCTCATGCGCACGACATCTTATCTCGAGTGATAAACATCTTATCTCGAGCGATCAACATCTTATCTCGTGCGCATGACATCTTATCTTGAGCGATCAACATCTTATTTCGTGCGCAGGACATCTTATCTCGAGCGATCCACATCTTATCTCGTGTGCACGACATCTTATCTCGAGCGACCAACATCTTATCTCGTGCGCACGACATCTTATCTCAAGAGATCAACATTTTATCTCGAGCGCACGACATCTTATCTCGAGCGATCGACATCTTATCTCGAGCGATCAACATCTTATCTCGTGTGCACGACATCTTATCTTGAGCGATCGACATCTTATCTCATGCGCACGACAACTTATCTCATGCGCACGACATCCTATCTCGAGCCATCAACATCTTATCTCGAGCGATCAACATCTTATCTCATGCGCACGACATCTTATCTTGAGCGATCAACATCTTATCTCGTGCGCACGACATCTTATCTTGAGCAATCAACATCTTATTTCGTGCGCACGACAGTAGTATGGAAAATGTAGGGGGTACTGGTTTTGAAAGAGCTGGAGCATGAGGAGGGAGTTGGAGCCGGAGCCGGAGCTGTGTAGCCTTACGTAATCGTAAACATTGCGTAACTCTAATCCCCAAATATTGCGTAATTTATAAACATCTTTAATTTTAATCCGTAAACATTGCGTATTCTTAATCGTCATCTGTAAACATGAAACAATGCATATTTATTTATCTTTATTCATTTAGAAGTACAATAAGATTGCGCACATTCAGTCCAGTACACAGTCTCGTTTTATCAAGGAACAAAAGAACGAATAATCTATTCATTTCATTAAACAATCACCGCCAGGTGTACAAAATATATTTCTCCGTTTATATATATATAGAATCATGTTTTATTACGTTAAATCTTACAACAAAAACACGCACACATTATAATTACCATAATTGTTATTGGTTGTTCATTCATTAAAGGAAAATAATTATAGATTAATATATATATAGTTTTAATATGGATATAGAAGAAGGGTGCGCAGTAACCACGGACACACTTATTGCAAGTGACGATCCAGTTGAGTATTCTACCACCAGGAAAAGAGCACGTGTAAGCTCGAGTAACGAAGATCATCAAAGCGACATTTGTACTAGACGTTTGCCCCGAAATCAGATAACTTTTGTTGCGCAGGTTATTTTAATCTATGGAATCGTGGCTGTATCATTGTCACAACTTATTGTAAGCGCGAAAGACAAAGAGTTGTGGATAATATTGTTAAGCACGTGCGTTGGCTATTTATTGCCGTCACCGAAACTTAAATACCTACCGGGACAGAAATCGCTGGCACAATTGTCGTCTGCGACAAAGTTGTCTTCTGCTGACGGTAACGGAAACACACCATCCGGGTCTTCGGTCAGTAGTTTGTTCCATACACATTCTAGTTCCAGACAGGCTGGAAATGACTTTTCTTCCACATAGGCTTATCTAATCCCAGCAAAGAACGCTAAGATATTTTTTATAATAAAACAAAGAATCAGTATATTAAAACTGTGTATTTATCAATGGAAACGGATGATCAGTATCTAAAAAGGATTTACAGTGATCCGAATCATCCGGGTAGCTTTTCTGGACCAGGGAAACTGAAACAAGTGATTGATCACGAAGGCAAGCGCGACATCAGTCTAGGGAAAATAAAACATTTTCTTCAAGGGCAAGATACTTACACATTAAATAGACCTATAAAACATAAATTTACGAGAAATGCAGTCATTACCAGAGGTATACGCGACATGTGGGATGGAGATCTCGCGGATATGACTAGATTAGCAAAATGGAACAGTGGCGTGAAGTTCTTGTTGGTAGTCATAGATGTTTTTTCACGTTTCGCCATTGTAAAACCTTTGCATGATAAAAAGGCCGACACTGTTTTAACAGCTTTTAGAAACATTGTATCTGAGAATGGGAAACCACGAGTATTTCGTTCAGATTTTGGTGCTGAATTTAAAAACACACAAATGGCGTCCTTTCTAGCAAAAAACAACATTAAGCATGTATTTGCAAATCCTCCAATAAAAGCAGGGTATGCTGAGAGATTAATATTGAGCTTAAAGCAGTTGATATTTAGATATTTACATTTCAATAACACTTTTGTATACGTCGACAAATTAGATACTCTAGTACGAAACTACAACTACAGGGTTCATAGGTCACTCGGTGTAAGTCCCAGTGAGATAAATAAGTCCAACGAATCTCGTCATTGGAATGAAATGTATATTAACCGTCCTTACAAACAGAAAATATATTCTGCTAAACCAAACGAAGAGAAACTCAAAATTTTACCTGCTAGAAAATTTAGATTCAAGATTAATCAATTCGTTCGTGTGAGTATAAATAGGCGTACTTTTGAAAGAAGTTTTGATCAGAAATTTTCAGATGAAATTTTCAAAATCAAAGACCGCGAGATGAGAAGTAATATACCCGTGTACTACCTCCAAGACCTCCAAAATGACCCCATTATTGGGGCTTTCCACACATCAGAACTGCAACCCGTTTCTAAATCTGAGGATAGTCTGTTCAAAGTTGAAAAGATATTAAAACGTCGCGGAAAGGGAGATAATCGTGAGGTTTTAGTGAGATGGAGAGGCTACCCACCCAAGTTTGACTCGTATATCCCATTGTCTTCACTGACAGACGTCTAAATCTATGTTACCATAGTTACTACGTACAACAATGACTTTGTTTACATTTCGTTTTATCGCATATACATAAAGAGAGTGATCCATTCACACCCCATTTAAGATGTAGTTGTTAAGAGGAGAACTGCTACTCTCATTATTCAATAATCTATTGCTTAAAAATAACTTTGTTGGATTATAATGAATGATAAAAATTCTCCGGGACAATTATTCGATCTTTATGTGCCAGATTATCAAGCTTGGAGTGACTTTTATGAGAAAAAACTTCGGCGCGAGAATAAAGTCGGATTAGGTTTTCAAACTGAACAACAGGCACTTAAAAACAGAGAGCAGCAACAACAGCTATTACATTCTCAAATAGACAATCAGTTCAAAAAACCAGAAAATCCAGGACCCAAAATTGTAAACGTAATTTCTCCGACTGAACAAACTGTACAGCAGGCAGAGAGTGTAATGAAACAAAGTAAAACTACGAGTAAGGGAAAACAAAATAGGGCGGATATAATTGCCACACCCAGACGACCTAAAAAAACGAATAAAAAGAAAAAAGCTCGTATTGATAAAAGTAAGAAGACATTCACATACCGCAAATTAAGTGATATCTTCAGTCGCCAGAAGTGAAGCTTTTAAAGTATTCGTCCGCCAGAATGTCTGTATTCACGCCTGACGGAGGGTTTGACGTAGCACCTCTTGGATTGGATATTTTTTCAGTACCGCCAAACCAAGTGGCTTGCTTAGAACAGTATTACGAAGACATTAGGCCTATAAGCCAGTATCAAGGGTTAAATCCTTTAGTGTTTGAAGTAAACTTGCAAGGGGACTATTATACTCATCTTTCACAGAGTCGCCTATACCTTAAATGTCGTCTGCTGAAAGGCGATGGTAGCCGATTTCCTGAACAGACTGACGTTCCCGTGTATGTTAGTCCTGTTAACTTAATGTTTCAAGCAATGTTTTCGGAAATAGATGTAAAAATGAATGGGACTATGGTGAGTACATCCGGGAACTTTTATCCATACATAGCTTATATCCAAACGCTTTTAAATACAACACCTGATATGAAGAAAACGTCATTGACCAGCGAGCTATGGTATCAGGACACTGCAGGAAGTTTCGATGAGGTCAACCCACGGGCAGCTAACTATGGTTTGTTTAGCAGACACAGATTAACCGAGGCATCTAGACTATTTGAAATGTCAGGCCGTCTCCTTAGCGACTGCTTTCTGATGGATAGGTATCTTTTAAACGGAATCAAGTTGGACATAAGCATGAAACGATCATCACCTAAATTTTGCTTAATGAGCTCAGAAAACCTAGTACCAGCATCTGATAACTATCAAATTGTGATAGAAGACGCCTTTCTCAGATTATGTAAAATTAGGGTAAATCCTGCAATTCTTGTAGCTCATAATAAACTTCTTAAGACAGTTACAGCAAAATATCCGCTTATAAGACGAAGTATAAGGTGTTGTAATGTACCACCAAACCAGACCGTTTTTCATTGGGATCATATAACTGAATCACCGCTTCCAAGATTTGTTATTGTCGGGTTCTGCTACAGCGACTCTGTGGCCGGAAGTTATAACAGAAGCCCATGGAACTTTATTGACTGTGACTTAAAACAAATCAGTTTATCTGTGAACGGTAAATGTCTTCCCACTGACCCTATCCAGGTGAACTACAATGAATCTAACCATGGCGAACAAGTCTTACAGGTATTTGATAGAATTCTCGAATATACACGGGGTTCAAGTTTTCCATTTGAGCGTTCAGAGATCGGGAGGGGCTATGCACTTTACCTATTTAACATTGACCCGGAGTACAGTGAAACAATGCAGTTTCCACTGCAAAAGAATGGAGAATTATCTGTCAGTGCAAGGTTCGGCACTGGGCTAGACAGAGGGGCGACTTGTTTGCTATACATGGAACGTTACTCTCTCCTTCAGATTGATGAAACAAGAAATGTAAAGATTCAATAGGTTCCGTATGTACGTACGTGCGTGTGTTCCTGCGTATGTTTATATATATATATATGTGTGTGTGTGTGTGTGAAGTACGTTATTACATAAATGAACAACATACAGAACTATAATATGCAGCGAATACTTCACGCTGTTTACTTTAATTATACTCGCGGAGTAATATACCTTTTATTATTATATAAATAATTAAAAATGAAATGTTAAAACAAACACAATGTAAATGCAGACGCATTGAACGACATTTATGTTATATATCATTGGAAATTTAAACGGAAAGAAAAAAATATAAGGATTTTCATTGACTATTTACTGAATGATTCAAATGTGTAAATAATACTTTTTTTCAGTTACATTTATATTTATGTATTTACTCCATAATTTTATGTATATTTATTGACAAATGTGGGCACAACGTTTCTAATTAATGCGACTTTTGTAATACACATGTTAGTTTAGTATTACTGTAGTGAAAAAATAAATATTTAAGTAATACGTTTTCTCCTCCTTTTGTATGTTCCATTGAGAAGCGATGTGTTAAAATGTTGTTACTTTGTGCATGGTAGTAGCACTAAATGATAGTAACACTAAACGCCAACTGTCATTCCTAAGTATTGCTCCAAGATTATTCCAGACACTGGCCAAAACTTATTTTTCTCTTTTTTCACAAAGTGGATATATCTAAATGTGCAAACGTTAAGTATATTACAAAAAGAAAACACGGAGATCATTATATAAATTAAAATTATTTTAGTGATTTACAAGTTCACTGGATTAGGAATTAATTGGATATTAATTACAATGTTTACCTGACCATCATAGATTTTTCAAAACATGATCTGACTTTATGATTTGTGTTTTCGTTTCCATTTGATAAAAAATAAAACTTATTGGATTTATTTACCAAAGTGTTCCAAATAAAGAACAAAATTGTATAGGCTAACATTAAACAGTTCATGTAAACTATGTCTAGTTCCCAAAGTGACGATTTTTGGGAAACATTTGACAGTAATTCTGTGGATGAACGTGCATTCCAGAATGAGCTGCAAAGGTTAAACAATGTGTTCAATATTCCAGCCGTGTCTCAAACGAAAAAGTATGTGTGTAAACTCTGCAACACAGAATTTAGCAAGAATTCGAATCTAAAACGGCACGTTGACGGCAACAGGTGTACTAAACGTCCGAAAACTGTCCACTCTGCAACGCCCTACTATGCATGTCCATTATGCAGTACAACATTTGCAAACAAATTCAACTTGGATAGGCACTGCAGACAAAAGTCCTGCATAAATGTTGCTAAAGAAAACTCGACTGAATTAAATTGTAATAGGTGCAACAGAAAGTTTTCCAAAACATTTAATTATCAAAGGCACATGAAAACAGACTGTTTGAAAACAAAATCTTATATATGTGATGACTGTGGGAAAACTTTCATGAAGGAGGGTTGTCTCACAAAACATCAGAGAAATGATCTTTGCGACAGAGGGCGTCACTTGAATTCAGGAAACAGTGAGGCCAGTGGTAGTAGTTTTTTGCATGGGAAACCTGTATGCTTAGCGTGCAACAAAAACTTTGCCAACAAAGCGTCCTTAATGAGACATAAGAAACGGAATGTTTGCCAAACAAAATTTGAAAAAGTGTTTCAGTGCAATAAATGTAAGAAAATGTTTTCTTCCGCTGCGTACCTAAAGCAGCATTACAATAGAGCACATCCGCTAAATCAAGAACGTAACCCAGACCATGGCAGTGATGGAATTCAACATCAGCCCAACATAAATGACGAATACGATGACATTCCTTCACAAGACAACTATGTCCCATATAACGACGGTCCATTAAAGCAGTATCGTTGTACTTTCTTTGGTAATACCATGATTCGGTACAGACTAACTACGGTAGATGGAGAACAAAATGATATGCTCTACTTCTTTGGAAACCGGAGGGAACAATTAAAGAGTAATATCACACGGGAGATGAGTCGTCTTCGTACATTGAAATGGTATGTGGCTGTTAAGGTCAAAATGGAAAGGGTCAATGTTGAGGGTGCGGTTGTTGACGAAGCCACTCCAGTTTTTAGGTCTGTCACGAAGCCTATTTTGTCAGAGGAAAGCATAAGTGAACAGATAAACGATGCGTATCTGAAAATGATGAAACACTTCGACAGTTTTCGCGAATCTGGATCAGGATGGCGCCTGAAATCCGTGGAGAACATGGAACAAACCCTTGTAACCTACCGCCCCCTCCGCGGATCGTGCTACAATTATGTCATTCCCGACACACTACTAAGAAAAAACTGCCTCCTTAACGTCACGGGACCTCCTGCTTTAGACGGCGACTGTTTCCGTTACTCACTGCTGGCCGCCCTTCATACAGATGAGGAATTGGTAGGAAACATCCCTTGGGCAGATCTCCACCAGTACAGAGACACGATTTCTTTTGAGGGTATAGAGGGTTCTGGTAAACACATGCCAATTACGGACATTGAGGCCTTTGAAAATAAAAATAACATTTCGATCAATTTGTACGGCTATGAAGAGTATGTATTTCCGATTCACATATCTTCAAACAAACAGAGACAAAAACATGTGGACTTACTAATTCTTCAGGGAAAAAGTGATGTTGATGATGGTGATGATGATGGTGATACTGAAGATGTTCATTTCGCTAGTATATTGGACAATCGAAAATCACATTACTGTGTCATTAAAAGCCTCAAACGGCTAGTCTCCTCACAGGTTGGGCGTCATTGTACCGATATTTGTAGGCGTTGCCTCACCCCTAGATACACAAATGAAAGTATGGCTGAACATGAACTAATATGTTCCAAGGACGAAGATCATGTTCTCTGTTCTATGCCTGTAGGCTCACAAAAGTGGCTAAAATTTCGCAATTATGGCCGCCTTCTGAAAGTTAGTTTCGTCATAGTAGCAAATTTTGTCTGCTATACGTCACCTTTGTATTCTCATGATGAACCTACGGAAGGCTATGAAACTAGAGAAAGAAGATTGGATCCGTGTGCCTATTCATACCAGAGGATTAGCATTGATGGGTCTCATCCAAAAGAACCTGTTGTGTACGTAGGGTCGGACGCAGACGACACCATGGAACACTTTTTGGCAGATATGGCTGCTGAGGAGGCGGAAGTATTTCAGATTACAGAGAGAACAGTCCCTACCATTTTGTGTGACGACGGTTTAAGAAATCTACAGTCTTCCAATGACACGTGTTTCGTATGCAAAGATCCATTCCTTCCTGGAGAACGACAAGTTGTAGACCATTCACACGTCAGTGGTAAGTATCCATCCTATTACTAGCAATTCACTTATTGAAAGTAATCTTTACATTCAATCAAAAGACATCGTTAAGTTTTAAATTGTGACTGCCAAGGCCCAGGTATATCACCCTGTCGGCCACCTCCTTCAATGTAGAATAGGAAAAAAACACCCTTTTAGTTCGAGTATGGTATTTAAATGCCTCGTATAATAAAATGAAGTGAGTTTCATTGTGATTTACACTTGCCCAAACTTTGAAGGAAAACAAAAACTAGTAAAGAAGAATTAACAGTGTACACAACCCTGTAAATATTAACATTCAATCTATTTAGTTTCTTATTTTGTTTTGTTTTACAGGAAAAATAAGAGGGCGCTGTCACAATGCTTGTAATTTGCGGTTGAAAGAGGCCAATTTTCTTCCAGTTGTTCTAGAGGTTGGTAGGATTAACTTTACCTTGATTGTTCTATCGATTAAGTTTAAGTTTAATGTTCTCACCTTTATATTTAAATATAAACCTTACTCTACTGACTGTAAACAGTTAAGTTCACTGGTGGTTTAACTACTAGTTTTGACATATGAGTAAAGATTTATTTAGGGGAAAAAAAATAAAACAAATAACCGTTAACAAGGAATGTAAATGTCCTTAAAATATGTTTTAATAAAATAAGATAGCTTAATTAAGTAATGTTTTAAAGTAAATTATAAACAAGATAACTGTACACCGCTATTAAGATGTCACCTGGCTTAAGCAGCTCAACTCCATTAATAGCTCCCCTTGACTGCTTGCTTCTGTATAGGTAATATATTCATGGTGACAAATCGCTGAAACGTGGTTCAGCCTCTTCAGCTGATGCAATCATGAATATAATCGAATCTACTAATATTCATTTTTCCTTTCTTAAATAGAAATACATTTAGCATAGATATATATACTTATATTTAAAAGACCCCTAATCATAATATAGACAGAAAAATGTCTGCCTGATTTTGTTAGCGGTTAAAAAGTGCTTATCTTTAACTACAGAACTTGAGTAAACACGAAGGCAGATTGATCATGCAAGCAATCGGAAAGTTCGGAGCTGATGCTGTTGACGTTATACCACAGACTCTGGATACATTTGTCTCTATATCCATAAAGCGCTGTAGATATTTAGACTTCAGCCGTTTTCTGAAAACGCCTTTAGATGATTTAGTGGACAGTGTTAGAGCGAAATCTGGGTTTGATGCTTTCCACTTTGTTAAAAGAAACATACCAGCCGAATACCTAGATATCAGCATTGGAAAACAGTACATGTTTACGGATTATCTTGATTCTTCATTTCGTCTGTCTGAAACCTCATTACCGCCGCTTTCCGCCTTCAGCGACCGTATCAAGGATACACACCTAACTGATGAAGAATACCGGCATGTGGAGCGTTTATGGACGTCATTTCAGATGAGTGATATAAACTGCTATATAACACAGTATTTGAAAACAAGATGTCTTCTCTTCGCAGACGTCGTTGAAGATTTCAGGCAGGTGTTGATGCACGACTTCTCTCTGGATCCCATGCATTATTACAGTCTACCGGGTTACAGCTTTGATTGTTGTTTATACAGATCCGAAGTTACACTTGAACTTATGACTGACGAGGACATGCACAATACCGTACTACAAGCGTTACGAGGTGGGGTAACTGTCGTTGGTTCTCCAAGAATATGTTCAGCAAACTCACCAGGTCTGCCAGATTTCGATCCAGATTCTCCTGTCAGCAGAATATTGTTTTTAGATTTTAATTCGTTGTACCCGAGCTGCATGATCGACTACCCACTTCCAATATATGGCTTCCGGTATCTAACCGAGTTTGACATAGACCGATTGAATATCATGGATATCCCCAAAGATTCTGATAAGGGTTACATCTTCGTCGTAGATTTAGAGTACCCAGAGGTAAACAGAGATACATTGTTTCAACTAGGCAGCATTTATTGTTTTATGCCATAATTTACACTTAATAGAGCACAAGCGTTGCAACGGTTTACTACCTTCTGCAAGGTCATTTATAAAGATATCTTGAAGAATTCATGTGTCTATAAGTTTATACCAGTAGTCACTTTCATAGTACTCACATTTATGGATTTTGCGAGAAAAAAGATATCGCACAAAATGTATGGGCGAGTTCATTTAAAATGTTAAGAAAGAAAAGGCCTACATGAGACATGATACTGGTTTCATTAAAAAAGCTACAGTATATATATATATATATATATTGCTGAAATCAAAATTTAAAATCCACAATATGTACAAACTCATAATTATTATGTATGACATAATTTCAGGAATTACACGATAGAGATGACGGTTATCCAATGTGCCCAGAAAATGCTGTAATTACAAAAGACATGTTGTCTCCATATACTCATCAATTGGCAGAAAAGTGTGGAATAAAGCTGAAGGACGACCGAAAGCTGTGTCAAACCTTTCATGATAAAACAAGATACGCCACGCATTACCTAACGCTTCAGCACTACCTGAGTCACGGCATGGTGCTGAAAAGAATACACCGCGTTATTGAATTCACACAATCACGTTGGCTTGAAGAATTCATGACGTACACATGTACTAAAAGAAAGGAAGCCACCAACGAGTTCGATGCTATTCTGTACAAAGGAATAGCCAATCAATGCTTTGGTAATTTAGTTTTTATAAAATATACCATAACTATTCATAACCTTGCATTTGATATTAGTTTGATATACATTATAAGCTGCAGTTTTTTTTAAACAAAACAGTATTTCTGTGATATCATTGCTTTTTATACCGCTACTTACTGAGCAGACGTTTTGATGAAATAATATGATCCGCGAATATGTTAACGAATATATATTAGAACCCTATGTCATATTAAGTAGAAGATCCTATACTTACTTCTTACACCAGATTTATACCTTTTTTTTCGTGTATTCTCAGGGAAAACCATTGAAAACCAGAAGAAAAGAATTAACGTTCGCATATGTACGAATGCCAAACAGCTGGAACGCCTGGTCAGGAAACCAACGTTTGCAGCTGCGCGTGTATTTTCACCAGATCTTGCAGCTGTACAGCTTTTCAATCGGAAAGTTCTTCTGAACAAACCGATATCTGTTGGGTTCACCATCCTTGAAGTATCTAAGCTACGGATGTTCCAGTTTTATCACGACTTTCTGTTACAAGCCTTTCCAGAGGGGACCGTGACTGTTCTTTACTCGGACACTGATAGCTGGTTGATAAATGTACAAGGCAATCATGACATGGACTCAATTTTACGGGCAAACAGAAACAGGTTCGATTTTTCATCTCTTCCAGATGACCATCCCCTGAAAGATGACATGAACAGAAAAACACCCGGCAAGTTAAAGTTTGAATTAGGAAACAGTATATGCACTGAAAGTATAGTTTTGTCTAGTAAATGCTATTCTCTCTTAACTGAGAATGGTACCAAATCTGCCCTCAAAGGGGTACAGTGCAATGTTAAACATGAACGCTACAAGGAATGCCTGTTGAGCGACACAAGTTATAGTGGCACAACGAAAAGTGTTAAAAACTTCGGACAATCGTTGTATCACGTCAATACACAAAGGCGCATGCTCACGCCAGTTGACACAAAACGTTTTTATTTGTCTGCAAACAAATCGTACAGTTACGGCCACTACAAACTACTTGAAAACTTATAAATACGTGCTATGTGACCCGACTCAACTCAACTCGGCACGTATTTTATTTTCAGTCAGGTTACAGACAAAATTGCTATAAATGTACATACAATATGGGTAATTGTAAACAAATGAAACTAGAAAAAAACTTTTGGGCTTATTATGTCCCATTATAAAAGTGCGAAATACTTCATATTTACTGGTTCTCGCTTACATTGCACAATATTGTCACGTGGCTTTAAAAAAAAAACAAGTTATAAAGAAATTGAATTTTCTCAGTTTGACCGCATACATACATACTTAAGGAAACAGTTGTTAACGGATCAAAATTCAATGTGTATATATTGAGCAGTTTATTTTATGTTTAATTGATTCCATGCCTTTGTCAAATTTTTTATTTCTTTTTCTAACATATGTTCTAGCTTTTTTTATCCAGTCCTTGTAAATAGTTCGGCTTGTTTTACCATTTGTTATTTCAGTACATTTTATCTTAACATGTTTATGCAAATTCATTTCTTTTCCTCTGTGATTGTTTTCTTTATCAGGATATTTAAAACTAGAGTATTTCAAGTTGCGACAGCTTCCTTTCGGTATAAGAAGTAAAATATTTGATGTTGTTTTAAAAATAACTTAATTTTCTCAAATAAAATGTCATTAAGAGTACTATGTTTGTATGTTGCTTTTGTTTGGTAGAATAAACAGCTTGGATGGCTTTGGTATATAAGAAAGTATCAACTTTCTTTCCATATATTTGGGAAAAACACTTATAGCATTAAACACTATATTTAACACTAGACAATGCGCATTGTGGCTAAAATATCAAAAAGGAAAATATTTTCTAGAGGTAAGTCGTTAATTTTATTTATTTTAAAATGTATCTGTTTTAATTGAATACAATGCGTTAATCGTCATTGTTTTAAATCTTAAATATATATCAAACCATTCGATTAGAAATTTTACTGTGTCTACTTAACATTACTTTTAAACATAATCATATCGCCATAATACATATTATAATCCATGAAGTAATTAATTAATTGCAGATGGGTTGCCGCCAAAAGCAAAGAGGTGCCTTGATTTCACTGGGATGGCCTTGCCCAAGAAAAGACATATAGAATGTATGCCTGACATGGATACTGCTGCTTTACCAGGGTACCAAGGAAACGGATGGCTTAGGGCTGTAAAGGTCAAACTTATGGATATACCATGGGAAGGAACAGAACACGGTATGTGTGTGTTTATTCGGTTCTGTCTTTTATACACTTGCAGATGACGTAAAACACTGCCGTAAAACACTGTCGTGAAATTAAACAATAATAATAATAATAGTCATCCTGTGTCAAATGATATTTCAAAATTATGCTTCTATTATAATAATAATAATAATAATAATAATTTCAGGAATATCGGCACGATCTATTACCCTCAAATCTCATTCAGACCTAAGTCCAGACATCATAGACTTGCTGACTCCATGTACAGTGACACCAACTGAGATGACGGCTAATGTAATGGTGTTCGAATATTTTACTTGGCTACCAACAGTCGTGTTGCATAAAATAGTGATGATGTGTGACATACAGAGCGCATTAAGACTTTCCCAAACGTGTCGTCTGTTTTTTAGAATTATAGATACATGCTGGTTTTGGGAAAGTCGTTTATTGCAGGACTTACAAGTCACTTCTTTATGGGGTGCAAAGTACTACACAAAACTTAGACTTGTAAAAGGAGAGTATCAGGAACTGTTTAAGTTAAAGCAGAAAGGACTTATTTAAGCTTGTGTTGTGATGGTTGTATTATTTACACACAATTCAAACCTTTACAATATGAATTAAACAAATAATTCTTCATCTATGTTATGTTGTTTTATTTCTACTATGTCCTAAAATGTTCACGTAAACAATGTTTGGTCATCTTACACAATATTTCAGCCGTCCATGGTAAGTGAACCCTATTATGTATAGGGAAGAGAGGACATACTTTATTATTTGATCGAAATCGAAGAAGAGAAAGTGTATTTAAACGTGAAAAAGTAAGGATGAAGTATTTACGAGTTATCACGTAAGTAGTCATTTTGATTCTATTATTTTTAAGAACACTTCAACTAGTAAATAGTATCACAAATCCCGTCAGTGGAAGTCAAGTATCACCACTGCTGGCAGGTATTGGACAGAAATAAGGAATTAAAGAAAACAAGCATATTTTTTTTTATCAATGATTGATGTAAAATAAGTTCAACTAAAAATGAAATTGATCAGTAATACATTTATCATACTTTGAATCGTTCTATTTATTGCTTCGTTTTTTTTTCCAGAAAACATATTGAGGAAAACCATGTAAAAACTGTGGCAGGAAAAAGCAGATTTCTAAGTTTAAAGAGCGCAGAAATTTTGATAAGCAGAGCTTTATCTCTAGCTGAAAATGTGACTGTCACACGGGACAAAAACTACCCTGATACAAGAAGGAACATTATTCTGAAGAACTATTATTCCACGGGTTTTGATCAATGTGGACATCTTGTACAACGGGTGAAGGTGGTTGTGGATGTAAACCGTTCCGTGATAACAGCTTTTCCAATAAAGTAAAGAATTTTTATTTTATTTTGATCTACAATTATATAATTAAATGAAAACACATATAATTATACAAACATTTAAACTTTACAATCTAATTAATTCAAAGAGCCGCTTATAAATTCTCAAAATGCTTTTTATGTTTGCCGCATCTGCACCTGTTGTGTAATGCGGTCTCTTAAAAGTAATTAAGAGCTCATCAAATTAATAGGAGCACAGTCCGATATAAGTGTGATCACGTGACGATGGTCCAGCGGTGTATTGCGGTCACATCAAAAGTGATCGAGATTACATAAGATTAATCGGGAGCACGCGTTCTTGATTAGCGTGATCACGTGGCAATGGGCCCAGTGGGACATATAAGTAAGATGATTTGTTTTAATTGCTTCATTCTTTTTTAAGTGCTGATAAGTTGATTACCCGTTTTAAAGTGCTAATTAGTTGATAAGTAGAATGCATTTGATATTACTTATTTTGCTTGGGACTTTGATGCCATGTTGCACATGTCAGTGTCAGTGTAGTGACAATGTTATTTTGTGTCAGGTGAATGGACAAGCGGGTGAAATTGTTTTGAGCAAAAATGTGACAGAAAAATGCAAGGATGCGACGACGCTGTCTGCGGCGGGTGATGGATTTGTTGTCGGATTTAGGCTGGAAACGTCAAACAGAAGGAAGGATGTTCATATAATTCTACCAAAAACAACTTTGAGCTGTAGTGACGTATTTACTACCTTCGACACGCACTATGCGACGCTAAACGGAGATGTTTGTGTCCACGTGACAAGTACACATCCAACTTTGCCGGTAAGTCATATTTTAAACTACTTCTAAGTTATAGATTCAAATGAAATTAGCAAATACTATGTAGATTTGCTGTAATTTTCTACTTTTTAATGCTCAGCAGGTGTACATATTCCTGGCTGAAACCGCTACCACCAGTACGAAACTAAAAATGGCTAAGACATTTATTTTTGTCAGTGTTTAAGTGAGATACATATAGATCATAGTCTCTCATATTTCTGAGAAGAAAGGTAATGTGATATTATTTTATCTTGAATTTATTTGTATCTCATGCAAAGTGAGACTTTAATAAAGTTTATTATCTTACCTTACATATTAATAACAATTTCAGACCGAACGTAAAAGACCGCCCATCTATCCAGTTCCGGTTCCGGCAGACAGACAGGATGACGGTAATGGTGATGATGATGATAACGATGATGATGATGATGATGATAATGATAATGATGGTGATGACAGTAATGATGAAGATGGTAATGATGATGATGATGATGACAGTAATGATGATGATGATGATACTGGTGAAACGGATACGTCCTCCACTTCAACAACCACAACAACAACAACAACAACAACAACAACAACAACAACGGGGTCTTCCATAACGACACCAACTTCTACTAGAAGGATGATAGGTAATAGGCAATATTGACTTTTTTCAATCATTGTTTATTAGGAGAGTGATTAATTTGAATTATCATTATTTATTAAATTATCTGCAGTCTTGAGTATGGAAATTATTTGCAGCTCTTATACACGTATTACGTCAGACAAAACAAAAGGTTGATACTATTTGTTTTAATCATAAAATGTATGACAATTAGATTTATGTAACATTGACTTATACCGATGATATATACATATATATGAGCCGTGCCATGAGAAAACCAACATAACGGCTTTACGACCAGCATGGATCCAGACCAGCCTGCGGTTGGTTTTCTCATGGCACGGCTCATATCAATTTTAATGTTTGCAATTGTCTTTTATAGATGTATTATATATATTTTCAGTTATCCAAGCTCATTTCCGGTATGAATGGGGCCTGGCCGTGGCCATTACGGCGATTATCGGAACTGGAATTATAATTCTGATCAGAATACGCATCCGCCGTCGCAGACGACATGAACAACCGATACAGCTGAATGAAGTATCGACGACCACGGATGACTGGGTAATTAGACCAGGTACTGTTCCAAAGTCACCTAGACGGAGAACCACCTCCTTGGATTCTGTAGTGTTGTTTGCAGTGAACGAACATCAGGATTAAAATTTGAGTGGACTACTTCAATTGAGAAAATTTTAAAAGTAAAGTTAAAGAATGGATAATGAAAATTTCAAAAGTAAAATAAAAAAAATGGATAATTAAAATGATCATTTATTATAAAAGACTGAACAATAGTTGAATATAACAATTAACATATATGTGCACAGATACATAGATTATTCCTTTTAAACATTCATGATATTTCACAAGTGTTTTCCTAAAAGTGGATATATAGACTTTTACTAATTTTAGAGGACTTACAAACTTGTGAATTTTTAAAAGAAATATCAAGAAGACACGTTTAATATCGAGGACAGAAAACTAGTTAAAAAGTATTTAATACACACAAGTGTTTACCTAGAGATGGATATATAGACTTTTACTAGTTTCAGAGGACTTACAAACTTGTGAACTTTTAAAAGAAATGTTAAGAAGACAGGTTGAACATAGACAGAAAACTAGTTAAAAAGTATTTGATACACATGCACACAAGAGTTACTTATACTTCTGAACATAGTGTTTCACAATAAATGTATGATTGAAAAATAAAAGTTACAAATTTAACTTTGTGTTAGTTCTGTGTATTACGTATTGAAGGATAATAATAATAATAATAAATCGGCTCGTAATGCAATATGGTGACAATTTTAAATGACAACAGGCTGTAGTGTGTGGGTTTTTTTTCCTGTCTCTTTTCTTGTGTTAAAGATGAACATCAAAATTTGAATTGGAAAAAAATAGATAGCAAATAATATTAAGTATCCAAAATGATACACACGTATTGTTTAATAGATAGTTGTTACTGATATGAAGATAAATTCCTTCTTTATGTATCAAATTTCAATAGCGTAATTAACACTTCTGAGAGTGCTCTATATATTATATTGAACAAAAGAGTATTTTTATAGCATTTTCTACATATTTAAAAGAAATGACATAAATCTGAGTCGTGCAGCTTTAAGTTTTTATACGTTTGAAATGCAGTGAAAGAGATACATTCGTTTTATCACTGACTGGTAAGAGTTTAGCAAATTCGTTTTCAAGTGTGAAATGAATGTAAGAACAACAAGGCACAGAAACTCTCGCGTACTGTGTACCAAGAAAAGCCCCACAGCTGCAGTCTGTTTTAATGCTTGATGTGTATATCACATGTCCATTATTCTCTATCCCCTTACCAAGATTGATTTTGTGCAATATAGGTTTTAAATCACTACCAACAAATGAATGTTCAATTATGTCACAGCTGATGTAGACATCTTTTCCGTCCAGCAAAGGCTCATCAAGAGGCTGTGTAATGGTAACATGGTTTAATGAAAGGGCCCAAGTTCCTTCAAATCTGAGATCCCTTGCAAATCTTACGCGGAAACTTGATGCAGTATTACCCGGAAAATAAATCATGGAGTCGAAATTTCTTACAATGGCGTTAAACTCACTATCCGTGTCCATATTCATTGGCTTATACACGTAAATCTGGTTTGTTTATAATTTTTGAGACAAGAACACTTTGTCAATAAGGCTTCCACCGAAAAATTGTTTTTGACGTATTCAATTTCCCGCCTACATCGCTTTTTGTACAATTGTGTCTGCTCTTCAGGTCGATATCTACAAATGATTTCGGAACATTTATACTCTTCAAAGCTAAGATAAAGGCGTCATATCCGGGAGGCTTTCTCTGAGTCTGATTAAACCTGGAACTCACAGTCGCTTCTAGAAGCTCGATTATGTTTGATTTTGAGTCTAGCAATTTTCCGTTGATCAAAATATTTCCATTGGCGCAAATCCGGATAGAATTATTTCCAAAATTAACAATATACATTAAGAGTCTACGCATCCCCCTTATTTGACCTGCAGGATAACTACACTCTATTGTTCGTAACACTTTTTGAATTATGTCTTCATATTCTGAGTAACTGTCGTCAAGGACGTCTTCACGTATCCTCGACTCTATTTGTGGTTTAACGCACTTATACTGATCATTAGTCGTAGTTGTTGTCGGAGTATTCGTCGCCGTCGTCGGCGGCGGCGGCACTTGCGGCGTCGATTGTTGAATGTTGTCCGTTTTCTTTTCCTTGTTCGAAATTAACTGCTGGTACTGAGTTTGAGGTAGTAAAATTAGTTTCCTTACCCCCTCCTCGTCCATTTGTGTCATACAATGAAAAGTGATTGAAAAAAACTTGTATCAAGTGTTTAATGGATACACTGTTTCTTAACAACGCACTCTTTTTGTCAGAATTAGAAATCCTTCTGGAAGCTAACTTCCTCAGTATATGTTTGTATCTGTTAAGTGTTAGTAATTCAGACTCGGATAAATCAAACACGCCTTCCAAAATATTATACGCTATTTCTGATAAAGTTATTATTTGATCGGATGAGGCCGTTTCTAACACCTTTCTACGCTGAACACAATTTTCTAAAGTCCTTAAATACTGCAGTAAATGTATGTGTTTCCTGATCCGATCCATGACAATGAATTTAACAATTGAAACTGTTTTAAGTAGGATTATTTACCATTTAGCTTATCTCGTATACAATAGGAAATTCCCCTGGCAAACAATTTGAACGGAGCTTATACAGTTTGTTTGATGACCTAGGTGAATTGTCTATAATAAGTGGGTTTCCAATATTATTGTCTCCTGACACCATGTCGTAAACTTTAACAAAGTTTTTTGCCTTTCCTTTATGGCAGAATAACTGACCTCCTAAAACGGACAACTGCATCCTGTTTCGCAATGTAAATAACATTATGTAATGCAGGTTCGTTGAAATTGTTTTGCTATATTTGCCGCACATGAATATATTATGACTTGTCATTATAGAACTAATATTGAGATGATGGGATAGCATTATTACGAGATCACAAATAGACTTTGACTGTAGTAACTCGTAATATAAATCATCAAACACTATCAGAAGATGAGTTTCTGCCTCGGCCCATTGCTCAATTGTTGCACGATCTGGCAGACCTTGATAAAAACTTATGTTAGGTACAGTTTGTCCAATTTCTGTGAAAAGTGACTGGTAAACATTGTAACAGAATACTACCCTCGACGGAGGCATAGAAAATGCCCCTTCAGACTGTTCTAGAAGTTTCTTTATGTATGTAGTTTTACCGCACGAATTCATTCCTGAAAAAATAGGTTGCATTTATTTCTTAAGCAGTAACAGTGTTCAGTTTTACGATCTTTTCGCGCGCGCCAAAAAAAAAAAAAAAATATTAAAGACGAAGAGCGTTAAAAATCTTTACCTATTAAACACATACTGAACGGCGCAACAAATTTTATGAGCGACTCCGTCTCAAACCATTTAATATTGTTGCAAGTAGCAGAATCAGTATTCTCTGTACGGCTGGTGGAAAGGCAGTCTGAGAGTCGCGTTCCATCCTGGACATGACACGCAGTAGTCGTAGAAGTATGATAACTTCTCTCGTTATGATCCCCAGTACCAGGCGCCGCCGGCGCCGGTTCTTCGCCTCCTTTGTTTGTATCATCATCAAAATTGTAGGAAATATGTGTCTGGTCGTAGTCGCCACTTTCTGAATCGTTCATTATTTTTTAAGCATTTATATCATTAATTACTTTTTGTGTAGTTGGCAATAATATCAGTTAACCGTCCAGCGCACAGTGATATGTCATAACGAAACCTATGGTAAGGAATAAGGTAGCTTAAAAAATACAGATGAACGTAAACAAGAATCGAAAGATACATAGTATGTCTTGTTTTGTGAGAACAGCAATAATTTTGTACACCTGGCGGTGATTGTTTAATGAAATGAATAGATTATTCGTTCTTTTGTTCCTTGATAAAACGAGACTGTGTACTGGACTGAATGTGCGCAATCTTATTGTACTTCTAAATGAATAAAGATAAATAAATATGCATTGTTTCATGTTTACAGATGACGATTAAGAATACGCAATGTTTACGGATTAAAATTAAAGATGTTTATAAATTACGCAATATTTGGGGATTAGAGTTACGCAATGTTTACGATTACGTAAGGCTACACAGCTCCGGCTCCGGCTCCAACTCCCTCCTCATGCTCCAGCTCTTTCAAAACCAGTACCCCCTACATTTTCCATACTACTCACGACGTCTTATCTCGAGCAATCAACATCTTATCTCGTACGCACGACATCTTATCTCGAGCGATCAACATCTTATCTCGTGTGCATGACATCTTATCTGGAGCGATCGACATCTTATCTCGTTCGCACGACATCTTGTCTCGAGCGATCGACATATTATCTCATGCGCACGACATCTTGTCTCGAGCGATCGACATATTATCTCGTGTGCACGACATCTTATCTTGAGCGATCGACATCTTATCTCGTGCGCACGACATCTTATCTCGAGCGATCAACATCTTATCTCAAGCGATCAACATCTTATCTCGTGTGCACGACATCTTATCTTGAGCGATCGACATCTTATCTCATGCGCACGACAACTTATCTCATGCGCACGACATCCTATCTCGAGCCATCAACATCTTATCTTGAGCGATCAACATCTTATCTCATGCGCACGACATCTTATCTTGAGCGATCAACATCTTATCTCGTGCGCACGACATCTTATCTTGAGCAATCAACATCTTATCTCGTGCGCACGACGTCTTATCTAGAGCGATCAACATCTTATCTCGTGCGCACGATATCTTATCTCGAGCGATCAACATCTTATCTCTTGTGCACGACATCTTATCTGGAGCGATCAACATCTTATCTCGTTCGCACGACATCTTATCAATATATATTTAGGCCCTTTGTGTGAATTCAGATCATTAGTAAAAACATACGACTGCCACCGTTATTGCTTTTGTTTCGATTATGCTTATAACCATTTCACGTGTTTGCAGGGTTATAATTTAAATAAGCAAACTGATAAAAAAGGCAGCAAAAATTCTGTGATGACGCAAAGAAATAAATTTAGGTCCTTGACAAAAAAAAAAAGATTTAGTACGTCGGCCTCGTCCATATATTAAAGAATTTTCTTGCTTTCCCTTAATTCATGCATGCAATTTTATAACTTTTCTGCGCGAATTTATCAGTCGAACTGCGATTTGTCGCTATTCTAACATGCAGAAAGCATCATTGATTACGTTCATTTAATATTGAAGATAGGATGATCAATTATGTGCATAAGATGTCGTGCGCACGAGATAAGATGTTGATCGCTCGAGATAAGATGTTGATCGCTCGAGATAAGATGTCGTGCGCACGAGATAAGATGTTGATCACTCGAGATAAGATGTCGTGTGAACGAGATAAGATGTTGATCGCTCGAGATAAGATGTCGTGCGCACGAGATAAGATGTTGATCGCTCGAGATAAGATGTCGTGCGCTCGAGATAAGATGTTGGTCGCTCGAGATAAGATGTCGTGCACACGAAGTAAGATGTTGATCGCTCGCTTGATACGACTTTTCGGCTATAATGAACAAAATCCGGATTCCCTGGCCGAGTCCTATTTTCATATAGGCTATTTGTGACTTGAAAAGTCTTAAGCTAAGACAAAGAAAGCATCATGCCATAAGAATCTATGTTTTTCGGCGACGCCGTCTAAATTCGTTTTCGTTACCTATGCCACGTGACTTCAGTTTGCGAATCAAACTACTTGATAACGCATTATAGATAATTTATCAAAGTGGAAGATTTATGCAACACTCTGCCTGATTGGACGAGAGTGTCAATTTCTTTCACTCTGTTGAATGTGCTACGCTGAGTGAAATGTAGACAAAGCGTTTATCCTAAACGACGCTGTTCACAGTTTTAAAGTTAACTTTGGCTCAGTATATTTAGCAAGAATATTGATATATCTCAAAATGATAAGTAAGTTTAATGAATATGATAAAAACCTGTTCAAATACCAACATATATCAAATTAAAGAATCAGCTGAATACGGTCTGCGTATCACATGAATAAGGGTGTGATAAGAGTCTTTTATGTAGAGAAGTGCACTTTAAAAGATTTTCCTTGTTACAAATGTAGTCTGTATATGAAAATGTTTCTTGCTTTTGTGACTTATTCAGATTGCATATTAAAATAAGTACTTGTTTGCTTTGATATATTTGTTATATATTATTTAACTGATTTATTATACATGAATATTTCTCTTAAGTATGGTATGCAAATATTGAACTCAGTTGAAATCTGTTTTATTATATATATGCTATATAATGACTGAATCTCATTACACTGAAATGAAGGTACTCTGCATACAGTTTATCTATGTGATATGACTACGATCAAACATTACTTATGAAACAGAAATATTGAAATAATTGCAATTGTATGTTTTGCTTGACCTTCACTTTTTTATAGGTGTGACGTCATTGTCCAAAGATTCATAAATAGCGAATATGCTATTTGTTAAAGCGGGATCAGTTGGCCTATTTTAGAAATAAATAAAAATATTAAATAAAAAAAATCCTTTAATTGATTTTTCTCATGTATTCTAATCAAACTTGATTTGCAGCATCTTTATTAGGCCCGCAGTCAACTTTGTTCAGCTGGGACATTTGAGGGGACCTTTTAGGGGCTGCTAGAGCTAAAACTAGAAATGCCTATATACAGTGTCTCATGAACAGCTTGGCGGATCTTTGTCATACTTGGTCTGGAGCATCATTAAAAGGTCCTCTTCCAAATTTATTTATATAGGAACTTGGGCCCTATTAGGGACCACTATAGCTAAAAGTAGATATGCCTTTCTTCGCATTAACCACTAAAATGTGATGGATTTTTATCAAACTTAATGTGTAACAATATCGTAAGGTCTCCTGCTATTTTGTTACAAATGGGGATAGGGACCAATTTAGCTAAAAATATAAACACGTTTAATGACCTCTTCTCATGAACCGCTTCATGAATCTTCATCAAACTACTGTTGTAATTATTCGTCTAAGGATAAACGAAACAAAATTGCAACCCTACGAAACCTTTGCGAAAAAATTAAAAGAGAACCATTTAAATTGTTAAAGTGCGGTGTTTAGTTTTACAATTTGAAAAATGTTAGATGAAAGATGAATGTTAGATGAAAAATTCATAAACTTCTTTCCTTATTACAATTCGCCGACTATCATTTTTAAAGATATTTCTTGTTATAGAATGTATTTGTATGCCAAAAAACTTACATTTAAGTCAACTTTGCATATGCTAGAAGATTCTATTGCTTTATAGAATGTTTTCGACACTTACAAAAACCATGACATGCAACATCTTCACCAGCTATCAATTTATAGCATGTTCTGGCTCAGTATTGTTTCGAAAGTTTTAACAGAATTGTACATGCCAAAATCAGATATATTTCAATGGAATGTTTTAGTTATTCTGGTATTTGCAAATAAATGGCCTTTTAGTTGTGCCAAAGCAATTTTTTTGGATTTGACCTAATTTACTAAAGATATCAACAAAATACATATATCATGTATCAAATAATGACAAAGTAAATAAAACCATAGTTTTGATATCTCAGAATACCCTACTATTAAAAAGAAAAAAGAAAAAAACGCTCTCCTGTAAAATTTAAAAAAATGCACATAGCAGGTTCTGGCACTTACCCCTCGATATATACAATACTGTGGAAAAAAAAAGATCTTAAAATGTATGAAGCGTAGTGAATGCTGCAAAGTAAGTCTTTATGCCTTTTTAGTTGTTTGGATCTCATTACTTGGTAATATGGGCATGAGTTGCAGTGTCATTGAATTTGTGAAATAAAATAGGAATAACAAGAGCTGTCTCCATAGGATGACACATGCCCCCGATGGCACTTTGAATGAATAGTTATGGCCGATGTTAGAGTTTAGGACCTTTGTCCTACGGAGCTGGGTCTTGCGCGCGACACGTCGTCTTACTGTGTCACACATTCATGCGTAGTTATTTTAAAATCCATGCATGAATGACAATGATATGGACCGGACACGCCCATCAATGCACTATCCTTTAACGTCTAAGTGTGACCTTGACCTTTGAGCTACGGACCTGGGTCTTGCGCGCGACACGTCGTCTTACTGTGGTACACATTCATGCCAAGTTATTTGAAAATCTATCCATCGATGACAAAGATATGGACCGGACACGCCCATCAATGCACTATCCTTTAACGTCTATGTGTGACCTTGACCTTTGAGCTACGGACCTGGGTCTTGCGCGCGACACGTCGTCTTACTGTGGTACACATTCATGCCAAGTTATTTGAAAATCCATCCATCGATGACAAAGATATGGACCGGACACGCCCATCAATGCACTATCCTTTAATGTCTAAGTGTGACCTTGACCTTTGAGCTACGGGCCTGGGTCTTGCGCGCGACACGTCGTCTTACTGTGGTACACATTCATGCCAAGTTATTTGAAAATCCATCCATCGATGACAAAGATATGGACCGGACACGAAAATTGCGGACAGACAGACCGGCAGACCGACAGACGGTTCAAAAACTATATGCCTCCCTTCGGGGGCATAAAAAGCACCTGATAACTCCGTTCGAATAGTAGAAACAGACAGCAGCTTCATACTGTAAATGAAATGATTTAATGGAAGAGTAGCGAAACAATTTTCCGATTTAAAACTTAAACCTCTTTCGGTCAGCGGTGTGAAGTCTAATTACTCGCTTATACACTTACCATTGCTACATCGCATACAATGTATTGTTCAAGATTGTACGATACTACACTATGTCTACCTCTCACATGTACTTGTAATTACAGTGTTAAAACCAAGATGTTGTAAAACTTGCCAATCGATAGTTAAAAACTGATATAACTTACGACCTAAAATTACATTAAAGCTCAATCTCGATTTTCTCAGCTACAGCTGGGCTTAATTCTATCAAATATCGAAAGAAGCAATAAAACAGATCAGGCCAGGGTATGAGGCTAGTGCCAATGTTTGATTTTTTTTGTCTTAAACACCACATACCTCCACCTCCTCCCCTTCATAAAAGCTGTTACAAATCATTTGTGCAAATTATTTAGACTGCATCTTTTTCGGTCTCCTACTTACGAGGACATGTTTGAAGAATTATCAGACCTCGACGTTTCAGTCGTTCAGTTAAGACGTTCCACTCTTTAATGAAATTTATTAGCAAGTGCAGTGAGTGATAAAACACTTCTGTTGCATATGCATATCTGAAACTCTGGGATACGGTCAAAATAAATATTTTACATTTGCTTAATGCAGATTTTGGTATTCCTAATCCTACAGCTTAATAAATATTTCACAACTGTAATTCATTTAATAATTTCTACTGTAGACCTTTATTTCACTGTAAATGTTCATCTTGCTTAAATGTAGATAAATACCATACTGGTTAATACCAACAAAAGTTTTACCATTATTACAATAAATGGATGTCAGGTTAACATGATTTGATATCCTTTCATGATCGTTTCATGATTCAGACACGCCAGTAAAGAAATTTTCAAAAGATTTATAAGATATAATACTGAATCAAGTTACCGGTAAAAAATGTCTACTGTCTGTGTCAAAATAACAGTATATGTTATCAGATACATTTGCGTCATAATCTAAACGCCCCTAAATGCAAAAAAAGTATCTAAAATACTATGTGAAACTGCTTTCAAATGTAAATAGCGAAATGCATACCCACAAGGTAAGTTTTTTTCCCTTTTAGTTGCTTGGATCTCATTACTTGGTAATATGGGCATAAATTGCAGTGTCATTGCATTTGTAAAACAAAACGAGAGAAAAAAGCTCATAATAACTGCGTTCGAATAACATAAACAGAAAGAAACCATAATACTGTATATGTAAGGTAATTCAAAAATAGCAGTACAAAACAGTGTCTTATACCAATGAGCACAGACACTTGGGGTTCGGACCTCCACACACCCCATTCTCCTACGCCCCTCAGGCCTGGTTAAGTTTAGCCAATATATTTTAGCATTTTACCATGTATTGAGCATAGGTGACGATCATAAAACGCATTTTGTAACATTTCAGCGTGTTTTTAAAAAATGCATTTTTACCATCAATGCTCTCAGTACTAGAAGATATGCAACTTCTCACGAACAATGGGAACACTTGCTTGCGCTGGACCCTCGTTTTGTGTGGTGCATGTCATAAACCGGGAACCAAAATTGTTACTCTTACGGCTATGTTAAACCAGATCATCACTTCTTTATGTAAACAAACCTCGTGTAACACGTGGTGAAGCGATAATCCGGTTATAATGCAGTCGAAGCGGTATCAATTTTCACCCCCTGGTACCGGCGCCCCCAAGTACAGGTGGCACTCACACATACAGCGCTCGATAAGCAATTTTGGAGGAGCGGTGGTGTACGTATTTCTTATTGTATCTCCGGTAATTCAAAACTTTTTGTAAAATGATAGATATCTGAGCCCTGGTGAATAATTGATGACTATGTTCCGTGAGTGTCACAACATTTCATCTTGAAATAAACAAAATACGGCGAGTTAAACGTGGACGTTTGACTCAAAAATGTCAAATGTAAAAAAAATCACGTAAAATACTCAGTAAATACTCCAGATGTATTCATTTTTGATACAGCTTCGTATAGTCATATCTTCCTACAATAACCAGTTCAAATTCCAAGACTTAATTTGTTATATTTAAAGAATGACTCGTGTTGAAAGAAGGTAAGTGGTTTCAAAACGGCACTCACATCGCACAGGTGTGCATTTTTTTTTGACGCTCACCAAGTACAGCTAGAGAAAGGTCTTCAGAAATGTGGAGAAATCGTCAGCTCTAAGGCAACTACAACGGAAAAGAGATGAATCGGACTGGTTAGTTATGTGTGGTAGAGATTACACCACCAAGAACAGTTTGATGTTGGATTAAACAGTAGTTAATGGAACTAGTCATTACGTCTCATGTCTGCTATTAAATCGGAATGACTCGCATCGATTCATGAGAGAGCCAAACAAGAACTCATTAATTGATAAATTCCTTGAATTAATAAGATATTAAAATATGAGCGTCTTTTGTACCGAACAGACATTTTAACAAAATTCTTTGGTGGCTGATATATGCCATTCCGTCTTTCCGCTAATTTTAGGCGCCGATTTATAACGTAAATATCGACTTTTCGCTCAGCGCCCCACTAATTATCATGTTTTCAATCCACGCTCTCGCCCTTTCTTATTCCTAGTATTTTCTGTATGGAGAATCGCAGACAAAAAATTTAGATTTAATATGTAAATCGTCGGGGGGAGTCGAGCGAAAACTGGCTGATCAGCGGGCTCCGAGCAAGAAGTTGAGGTTTGAAAGGCATAACATTGGTGGGCACCCGGGCACCCAGCCGCTTTACATCTTGAATCTCACTCAACGCCAGCACCCCCCCCCCCCCCCCCCCCCCCCCCCTCATCCCCATAATCGTGTTTTCGCTCCGCGTCCCACATGTTATCGAATTTTTGCTCGCTAACCACTCCGCGTTTAACTTTTTTTAATTCTCGTGTTTTCGCTCGACGGGGTCGCGTGGCGAATTGATGAAATGGTATAAATCATCCACCGTAAAAACCTTCTATTTTTCTGTTATGAGTGTTTACTGAATCTTAAATCTAATGAAACAAGTAAAATATTTTCGTTCAACATTTATTATACATTCAATGTAGGCGTATGGTAAGTTGTTAAAATTAAAGAAAAGAATAGAAAACTTGTCAGTCCGTTATAAATGAGTTTTGCTAACTCTAATTAACTATAATTAAACATTTATTCCACACCCCAACGAAAAAAGTATCGACCTGGCTCTATATATATCATACGGATGCTCACTGCATTATACTGGTATTCAAAAACGTTGAGATTGACCTGAAATATTGTTTAGTAACGGCGTTTAACCAAACGCATACGCACGCACAAACGCACGCAAGCACACACATATCTTCTTGCAAACCTTACCGTCCACTGATCCCACTGAGTCATATGAATGTTTTGAAGCACGTTTTTCATTTTTCAACGAAATCCTAGGATATATCAAAATTTAGCATTAATCAGTTTTCAAGAAGCTTTTTAATAAAAAATAATGTTAAAATATTGTCGCCGTAAGTTTTAACATAGAAAGGTCGACTTCAGTCTTTTAACAATATAATGATTTATGATCATACAGGCACCACACTGAGAGTAAACAACAACAAGGTCTACGTTTCTGAAGACTTTTCTCCAGCTGTACTTGTTGAGCGCCCAAAATATTAACACCTGTGCGATGTGAGTGCCGTTTTGAAACCCCATACCATCTTTAAACACGAGTCATTCTTTAAATATAACAAATTAAGTCTTGGAATTTGAACTGGTTATTGTTGGAAGACATGGCTATACGATACTGTATCAAAAATGAATACATTTGGAGTATTTACCGAGTATTTTACGTGTTGTTTTGACATTTGACATTTTTGAGTCAAACGTTCACGTTTAACTCGCCGTATTTTGTTTATTTCAAGATGAAATGTTGTGACACTCACAGAACATAGTCACCAGTTATTCATCAGGGCGCAGGTATCTTTCATTTTAAGAAAAGTTTTGAATTACCGGAGATACAATAAGAAATACTTACACCACCGCTCCTCTAAAATCGCTTATCGAGCGCTGTATGTGTGAGTGCCACCTGTACTTGGGAGCGCCGGTACCAGGGTGTGATTTTGGTACCCGGCAATGATATGCGCAGTTCAAAGCAGGGATCTATTCGCAAGGAAGTGTTCCATAGAATTTAGATAGATTGATTTATATTATTTATTGATTTCTCGTCGGAATACAAACGACAGTTGTCGGGACCGGTGTCATTTAACAGAATGGTAACAGATCTGACGATTGATACCAGTGATTCATTGGTAGGGGTTCATTTAAACGTTTAACTGGCTATTGTTTCTCTAGTGTTCGTGAGAAGTTGCATATCTTCTAGTACTGAGAGCATTGATGGTAAAAATGCATTTTTTAAAAACACGCTGAAATGTTACAAAATGCGTTTTATGATCGTCACCTATGCTCAATACATGGTAAAATGCTAAAATATATTGGCTAAACTTAACCAGGGGCGTAGGAGAATGGAGTGTGTAGAGGTCCGAACCCCAAGTGTCTGTGCCAGTGAGAGACGTATTTAGCTACTTTTATTCCAAAGAGCGTGACAGAATAAGTTTCCAGTCAAATTTAGAATTAAAATGATCAATAGCAAAAATCTTTCGGTCAGATGTGTTGAACCTAATGATAACTTCTTGTTACACGTTTACCCTTACCGTTGCTTCAAAATTGTACTCGTGAGTATTTTATACGAATAAAAATTTATATATTTATTATACTAGAAAAATTATATTCGTATAGTACACTTTAAGTCTTACAACTTTAAATATATCCATAGTGCCTGTCTAAAACAAAATATGTCAAACATTGTAGATACTAGTTCAAACTTTGATCTTCCTTATTCAGTTTCAAATAAGCTCCAGTATTGTAGTATCAGCCGAAGTGTTGCCCATAAGTATATCAAAACAATGTCTTAGTATTTTTTATTCGGCACAATAGAATAGTCAGTTTGCGAAGTTTCTTGATTGGCTACTTAGTGATTAATACCTGTAAGTGACCGCTAAGGCAAAATGTACTGAATACGTCTATCGCAGTTCAACATAAATGTCCTTTATAAATATGTGATAAAATAGGCCTGTTAAACCAACCAAATAGCTATTTCTAAACATTCACAAGGACTGCATTTTTCATTCGTGTAACATTCGGATCCCGAATTAATATTCGCATCCCTCCCACCGTCATTCTGTACTTGGGCACTTATAGCCGGAGCAATGATTTACGGAACCTCGGGATCGGGAGGTAGGGGCACTAGAAAAGTTTACATACCTACGTTTTCTAGCTACTTTATGTCTAATTTCCTACAATTTAAATCTTTTTTTTTTCAAACCTAATTTATTTCAAAGTATGGTTAAGATTCAAAATAAATCGATGAATTTGTTGGTGCCAAAAGCAAAATCATTAGAAAACTTAATGATTTATCATTATAGTTTATAAGTATTTCATTTTTTATCAAAATATCATTGATGGAGAACGGCGCAGTTCATTTATTTTGAAGAATATTAAGCGCGAAATTTTTGTTGAAGCAGACGATAGGTAGAACATGTGGTATCGTGAGCAATTGATGAAACTCCATTTAATAAAATAATATACTGTATTCATTAATTAATAAGGATTTGAATGTTCTTTTCAACCTAATGAAGTTTTATTTTAATTTCACGCCGCAAACAATTTGTTAAAACGCATTTTGCTCTTACCTCTGTGGCGAGTTATACTGATATCCAGTCTTTGTAGCAACAGCCTTGTCATTGTATGAAAGCCGATTTATTTTATAGAAAACTAAAGTCATTTTCAGCGTGAGAGTAACTTTAGACGGAACTTTGATTTTAGGGAAAATTGTTTGAACATTTTTACATTTAATTTTACTCGTATGAGATAAATCAGCAGCTCCATCAAGAAGAATATTATAGACACACACCTCCCAAAAAGTAAGTCTTGTGTTGCATCCGAGACCTCCATCGCAAATGAGACATTACAAACGAATCATAAATCGGTATCAGTACCCGGGGTAGATCGCAGAGTGAAAGGGTAATTTTTCTCTTTAATATAAAAACAGCTCAACAAAGTGTGTTTTTCATATCATATATCCTATTTTTGGGGGAGGGTGGGACACAACCTTCCAAATTAATGCCTGTCGGGGCTTTGCCTTTACCATTCAAATTTACCTAACAACCACGAACAAACGCCTCAGTAAAATTTAGTCTCTCGCTACGGTCATGTATGGTGTAATTATTCGTGATATTAAGGAAATGGCGGAAAATAGTTTAAGAAATTAAAATGAAATAATAGTGCCTCAGTTCGGTTATGCCTTTTAAGATGGTGACTCAAAACATATCCTTTTTTCTCATAATATTGGCAGAAAAACAGGGAGGCACCGGCCTCCCTGTGCCTCAGTGTAGCTACGGGCCTGGTTTGCAGTTATTTTATTTATTACAGTCGAGTCCAAGTATTGTACTATTTAGATGACCTGTCAAAACATGTGTCTGGCTTTTATGTTAATCTTATATAGGCGTGAACAGAATATAATGAAAGCTGGGAACAAGTTTTGACAGGTCAAATTAATTGTACAATAATAATGTCTTTAGCAGTTGAGCGATAATCACTTTCATTTGTATACCTGTCCATGAAAATATATTTTCATTGTACGTATAAGGGCCATGTAGTGTAGTTTATGTATCCAAAATGGCTATGCCTAAGTCTGGCATAAAAAGAAAAGCAATTGCTTTGGATAAAATTGAGATAATAAATGCAGTTGATGCTGTGATTTTAACAAAAGCGAGAATCGCAGAGAAATTTGACATTTCCCGAAAAACCTGTGTCTGTGTCTGATTTTTTTTAATCAGAAGATAGCATTAGAAAGTTTCTGGAAGATAAAGGGTCAAATGAAAAATTATTCAAATACTGTTCAGAACTCGAGGAATTTGGCATCCAATAATTAAATAATAGTAAAATTCAGCCCAAAATTACAAGTTTCTTCAAGTAAAAGTTTGATATGCCATGTATCTGTTGCAAAAATGCATCGACGTATACACGTTACTGTATTTCTATGTATCTATGTATGCTTTAAACACTTGATGGTTAATAAAGTTTAAATACATTTGCACATTAAAATTTATTTTTCATACATTTTTACGTGTTTTACGTGTTTAAGTATGACTTTTGTTGAGTTATTTCATTGTAATCTAAATAAATATTTAACTTAATCAGTTTAAAACTACCAATGAACATCTATTCACTACTGTATTTTCATTTGGAGGCAGTAAACAGTTTTCAGCTTTTCAAATTTACAAATAAGAGGCAATTTACGGAATGAAGTGCATATTTGAACTTCTAAATAATAATAATTGCTAGAATTGAAGTTTCAGCGGCTAGAATTGAGTTTCACTTATTAAAGAAAATCAGTTGAGTAGCCTTGATCTTGATAGTATAACGTAATGACTTGCAGGAGCGTATACATGCTTCCTCTGAGCTAGCTTAAAGTGGGGTTGTCATTTTAGCAGGGGCCTCAGGAAAACTGGAAATGTGAAAAAACGGTACGGATGGCACATATATTTGAGCTTATTTTCAGATTTTACAGTGTTACTGGAGTATGGAGCAGTGTAGCAATTGGGGCTATCATTTGCAGGGAATTTTCTGCAGCGATTTAAAAATTGGCAAATTTAGTTTTTTTCGTCATCAGTTTCCGCGACAGGGATAGCACAAAATTCAGGTCTTGTAAACACAGAACTAGATATTAGAGATGTATTGCAGATGGTTTCTAACGATAGACATACAGTGATGTTAATGTTGCAATATCTTTATTTCAGGTGTGTGGTTACAGACTTTTGTGTGAAGTTTAGAAAGTTAGGTAGGCGACCCTAGGCCGAGAAGCTCAGAAAACTGTTTGGTGGCAGGGGAGCGGTTTCGTAGTTTGGCCCCGGTCGATTTTCTGTATAAACAGGACAGGGTAGATATAAAGGCATATCTATCTTACTGGTTATTTATCATTATTAATTCTTTAATATATCTGGGGAATGAGGAACGGTTAATGATTCAACATGGCGGGTGTTTTAAAATTCCTAGCTCCGTACTTCCGGTTGAGGCTAAAACATAAACATCAGAACAAAAAGTCGGCCAGACGCTCGGCTGTCATCCATCCACATTTTTTCAAGTGAAAATTAGGGAAATAAAGTGGTGGTTGGGAGACACATTCCACACCACCTGGGTATGCATCTATGTTCGCACTATACATATATGCTACGAAATTGGATTTAAAAATACAAAATGGATGAATGGCAGAGTTCAAAGTGAGGCCCGGTTAGGCTAATTTTGGTCTATAAAATTTGGGTGATTTGGCCAATTTTCACTACATCTGGCATGGAAAGCGACAGGTGCATAGGACCGGAGGGTCGTCTTTATGTAGTCTATAGTATCTGCAATAGTCCATAGTAGTTTCAAAGAAAAATAAGCAAAAACGAGATTTCTATGGATATTTCAACACTGGTACCCACACGTCAATGTGGAATTCGCAAATCTACACTCCCCTGCCACCTTTACTGCCTCCTTTATCGGAAGCTATTCACCGGCGATACCGGTGATACTGCCAAACTTGCTCGGGCAAATTATCCGGGAGTCATACATTCGTTAATACGAATTTCGTTTGATAAGAACATATTTCTCAGGTCCCGAAGAGTTCGTATAAAGCGAGTTTGACTGTACACTCAAATATATGGTTAAATATATGATTCGTATATACGCAGACATGGTACAGTGATGTGCATTATTCAAGACGTCTTCAATGCGTATGCTTTTTGAAATATTATTCTGCATCAGAAAATACTTTAAAGTGGTATATAAACCAAAACACAGAATTTAGTTTCTGCCAGATTTAGAACATCATCTCATAATTTTCTATATACATAGAATTCGACAGGTATATGTATAGAAAAATATCTAGTAAGATAGGGTGTGTACATATATCTTGCAACATGTTTACTCATTTTTCCCGAATTACCACGAATTACGAACTAAATTCTTACAGCCCTACTTTTGTCATTGGCTGGCTACAATAAGTGAAAAAATATCTATCGAATGTTGCGAATTTCAATTTCAGTTTTAATTCTAAAAGAATATATGTTCCTTAAAAACTATTATTTATAGGCCTAATATTCCTTCCTAGTATTTAGGATGAGTAACTTCGCGTTTTTGTTCCTAAATTATTGCTATAAAATGCCTTTTACTTGTATCATGTCCTGTATCGTGTGAACTTTCAAATAAACATCAGAAATCCTGAAATATTCGAAATAACACTACTGATCTATAGCATATCGGTCACCAATAGCAGTGTAAATCGATATCTTGTTCACACATGTCACTTGGGTTAATAAATATTTTCTTTATTCTTTCCGAATGCAAAAATTAAACGTATATATAATTACCATCTGGGTCCTAATCCACTGCATGCGCCTCCAAAGATACTGCAAAAGAAATTTCTTTTTGTAATATACTTTTCAACATTTCCAACATGATTAATCGGCTATACAGGAAGTATTTTACTTCCTAACGGACAAGCAAGTTCGACCCTTTTGGACAGTGTACTCCTTTTTCAGTTACTTTCATTTCAAAATCAAAGTGCTAAAGGTACTGAAACTGGGATGGAGAGAAGTTTTTTATTTATTTTGTTGGGTTTAACGTCGCACCGACACAATTTTAGGTCATATGGCGACTTTCCAGCTTTAATGGTGGAGGAAGACCCCAGGTGCCCCTCCGTGCACTATTTCATCACGAGCGGGCACCCGGGTAGAACCACCGACCTTCCGTAAGCCAGCTGGATGGCTTCCTCACGTGAAGAATTCTACGCCCCAAATGAGGTTTCGAACCCACATCGATGAGGGGCAAATGGTTTGAAGTCAACGACTCTAACCACTCGGCCACGGAGGCCCCGGGATGGAGAGAAGGCAAGAGGTAGCTGAACATAGTGCTAATAAAATGGCATCTGTTTCATAACAGCGCACATGTCAGAATGGATCTCTTTACAAGTAAGCAGGACCCAAAAAGTTTCATATTTCTTGTCCTGCAAGTTTGGTTTATGTGAGCTATAAATTTCAGTTTTGAAGAGTACAGTAAAAACTGGTAAAAAAAACTCGACTCCTGTAATATTGGTAAAAGCTATTCAGCTTTCAAGATTCGTGATTTTTCAGCTCTTGCGACAAATTCAATTCCAAAATACGTTCAAATCCATGTAATGTTCAGTTTTTAAGTTCAACTCTAAGATATGTTCAGCTTTTAGATATGTTCAACTCAAGATATATTCAACTCAAGATATTTTCAACTCAGTTAAGATATAATATCAATGCAAACAGAGTTTCTCTCTCAAGATACCGTTTCAAACTAGACTCAAAGTTAAATATGGTTGCACATTTCTGCCTTCAGATAGTTAAGTAGCTATTATGATAGCATTAAAAACTTTCCAGGAAATATGTGCATTTTCTAAAAACTATTTTATAGATAAGTAGGATAGATTATGGCGGCTTAGGCACACATTTGACCCTTTTTATTTTAATGATACTTTGTTCTCATTTTAGACTTGAAAGAAGGTTGGACAAATTTTCTACCATGAAGGCAAATTTTGGCAGTAACTTATGTATATATATTTTTTATTAAATTAATATTTTGAATACATACAATGAGTAATACTCAGATTAAAATGTATTGTGTAAAAAGAGAAAATTTACTTATAATTCAAATCCTCAATACATAAAAAAAGAGGGCCAAGATTTCCCTGGGTCGCTCACACCATAACAGTGTAAACATATTTGACTTAGCGACTTCATGGAGACAAATATTCTGACCAATTTTCATTAAGATTGGACCACAAATGTGGACCCTTGAGTGTAGACAAGCATTTTCTTTGATTTGACCTAGTGACCTAGTTTATGACCCCACATGAGCAAGATGAATACTCGTCAACAAACATTTTGACAAAGTTTCAGGAAGATTGGAGCAAAAAATGGCCTCTAGAGTGTAAACAAGTGTAAACAAGCTTTTCCTTTGATTTCACCTAGTGACCTAGTTTTTGACCCACGTGACCTAGATTCAAAATCCTCCAATACTTTATGATAAATATTCTGACCAAGTTTTATGAAGATAGAATAAAAATGTGGCCCTTAGAGTGTAAACAAGCTTTTTCTTTGATTTGACCTGGTGACCTAGTTTTTAACCCCACGTAACTCAGATAAAAACTCATTTGAGTTTTTATGGAGACAAACATGCTGACCAAGTTTCATGCACATCAAATGAAAAATGCAGCCCCTATTGCATATACAAGGTTTTTCTTTGATTAGACCAGGTGAGTTATTTTATGACCCCAGATAACCCAGATTCAAACTTGACCTAGATTTCATCAAGAAAATCATTCTGATCAAATTTCACGAATATCCAGTAAAAAGCAGCCCCTATTGCACACACATAGTTTTTCTTTGATTTGACCGCGTGACTTGGTTTTTGACTCCAGATAACCCATATTCAATTTTGACCTAGATTTCAGCAAGACATTAATTCTGACTAATTTTCATGAGTTTCAAACTTAAAATATGGTCTCTAAGACTGTTAACAAGATTTTCCGTTGATCTGGCCTAGTGACCTAGTATTTGATTCCACATGACCCAAATTCGAATTTTGGCTAAAGATTATCAAGATAAACAGTCTGACCAAATGTCATGAAGATACGGTTATAAATGTGGCATCTAGAATGTTAACAAGCTTTTCCTTTAATTTGACCGGTGACCTAGTTTTTGACCCCACATAACCAAGATTCGAACTTAACCCATAAGTCATCAAGTTATTTATTCTGACCAATTCTCGAGTTTCAAACTTAAACTGTGGACTCTAGAGTGTTAGCAAGATTTTCCTTTGGTCTGGCCTAGTGACCTTGTTTTTAACCCCACATGACGCAGATTATACTTTTGGCTAAAATCAAGATAAACGTTCTGACCAAGTTTCATGAAGATAGTGTCATAAATGTGGCATCTAGCGTGTTAACAAGCTTTTCCTTTGATTTGACCGGGTGACCTAGTTTTTGACCCACATGATTGGGTGACCTAATGTTTGACCTCACATGACCAAGATTAAAACTTGACCTATTATTAGTCATCAAGACAATTATGCTGACAAATTTACATGAGTTTCAAACTTCAGCTGTGGACTCTTAGAGTGTTAACAAGATTTTCCTTTGATCTAGCCTGCTGACATAGTTTTTAACTCCACATAACCTACTTTCAAACTTGACCTAGAGATCATCAAGACAAACAATCTGACTAAGTTTCATAAAGATTAGGTTACATCTGTGGCCTCTAGAGTGTTAACAAGCTTTAACTTTAATTTGACCGGGTTACCTACTTTTTGTTCCCACATGACCCAGATTCAAACTTAACGTAGAGGTCATCAAGACAAACATTCTGACCGATTCTCATGAGTTTCAAACTTAAACTGTGGACTCTAGAGTGTTAAAAAGATTTTCCTTTGATCTGGCCGACTGGCCTAGTTTTTGAACCAACATCACCAAGTTTTGAAGTTGACCTAGTGATCATTAAGACTATCATTCTGACAAAGTTTCATAAAGATTGGGTCACAACTGTGGCCTCTAGAGTGTTCACAATACAAATGTTGACTGACGGCGCACGACAGAGGACGCCGAACAATGACCTAATGACCTGTCACAATAGCTAACCTTGAACTAAAAAAAGCGGCAATTGGTGTTAACAGTGTTATGGTCGCTTACGTATAGCCTCACGTTTAGAACCAATCTCTGACAACTGCGTCAGGGAGTCGGCGGCCCGGGTTCGAATCCCGCAACAGGAACTTTGGATTTTTCACCAAAAAATTCTATCCCCTCCAATTTCTGTTACGCTCTGAAGTCGTAAGAACAAAAAATGTGCATCTCGCGGTAATATAAAAAACAAAAGTTTTTTTTAAGAGTACTGGAAGCGCAATTGATATTCGTAAAGCCATGTTATTAATTATGTTATTAGCAAAATAATATGGACAGCACCACTTATATAAAAAACTTTCGAGCGTTCTTTGACATGATATATCTCAAATCATCATATCTAAAGGACAATAACAACAACAACAAAAAAAAAAAAACACAAGAGGGTCATGATGACCCTGGATCGCTCACCAGAGTAATATGAGCTACATGTTTCAAATGCCAAACGGATGATTTTTAGAAATTTTTTGGAAGATTTTCCTATGTACAATCAAATAACCCCTGGGACGGGGCCAATTTTACCCCGAGGGTCATGATTTGAACAAAGTTTGTAGCAGTCTACTAGGCAATGTTACATATCAAATATCTAAGATCTAGGCCTTCTGGTTTATTTTTAGCAAATTTATGAATTTCCCTATGTACAATCAAGTAAACCCTGGGGCTGGGTCAATTTGACCCTGGGGGGTCAAGATTTGAACAACTTTTGTAGAGGTGCCCTAGGCAATGCTTCCTGTCAAATATCAAAGCTCTAGGCCTTCTGTTTTTTTTTTTAGAAAATTTTGAAGAATTTTCTATGTACAATCAAGTAACCCCATGGGGCGGGGTCAATTTGATCCTGGGGGTCATGATTTGAACAAATTTTGTAGAAGTCTACTAGGAAATGCCACATGTCAAAAATCTAAGATCTAGGCCTTCTGGTTTATTTTAAGAATTTTTTTCAAGATTTTCCTATGTAAAATCAAGTGACCAATTTTGACCCCGGGGTTCATGATTTGAACAAAGTTTGTAGAGGTCCACTAGGCAATGCTAAGTGTGAAATATCTAAGCTCTAGGCCTTCTGGTTTATTTTTAGAAAATTTTTGAAGATTTTCCTATGTAAAATCAAGTGACCCCTGGGGCGGGGTCAATTTTGACCCCCGGGATCATGATTTGAACAAATTTTGTAGAGGTCCACTAGGCAATGCTACATGTCAAACTTCTAAGTTGTAGGCCTTCTGGTTTATTTTTAGAAAATTTTGAAGATTTTTCTATGTACAATCAAGAAACCCCATGGGGCGGGGGTCAATTTTGACCGCGGGGGTCATGATTTGAACAAATTTTGTACAAGTCTACTAGACAATGCTACACGTCAAATATCTAAGATCTAGGCCTAATTCTGGTTTATTTTTAGAAAATTTTTGAAGATTTTCCTATGTAAAATCAAGTGACCCCTGGGGCGGGGTCAATTTTACCCCGGGGTTCATGATTTGAACAAATTTTGTAGAGGTCCACTAGGCAATGCTACATGTCAAATATCTAAGCTCTAGGCCTTCTGGTTTATTTTTAGAAATTTTTTGAAGATTTTCCTATGTAAAATCAAGTGACCCCTGGGGCGGGGTCAATTTTGACCCCGGGGTCATGATTTGAACAAATTTTGTAGAAGTTCACTAGGCAATGCTACATGTCAAATATCTAAGCTCTAGGCCTTCTGGTTTATTTTTTGAAAATTTTGAAGATTTTTCTATGTAAAATCAAGTGACCCCTGGGGCGGGATCAATTTTGATCCAGGGGTCATGATTTGAACAACTTTAGTAGAGGTCCATTAGGCAATGCTACATGTCAAATATCTAAGCTCTAGGCCTTCTGGTTTTTGAGAAGAAGATTTTTTAAGATTTTTCTATGTAAAATCAAGTGACCCCTGGGGCGGGGTCAATTTTGACCCCGGGGTCATAATTTGAATAAAATTAATAGAGGTCCACTAGGCAATGCTTCAAACCAAATATCTAAGCTCTAGAGCTTCTGGTTTTTGAGAAGAAGATTTTTAAAGTTTTTCCTTTCGGTTGCCATGGCAACCAGAGTTCTGCATGGAATTCAATTCTTTGAATAATTTTTGTAGAGCTTCATCCAAGAAACATTTCTGTGAAGTTTGGATGAAATTGGCCTAGCGGTTTATGAGAAGATGTCATTTAAAGTAAAAAGTTTACGGACGGACGACGGACGCCGGACGGTGACCCATCCTAATAGCTCACCCTGAGCCTTTGGCTCTGGTGAGCTAAAAACAACAAAAGATTATCCACAACAGTTAACTGATTATCCACAACAGTTAACTTTAAGGCTGCCCAAGATACAGTTTATGCTTTAGTATTGCGTGAAGAAAATGTAGTTTTTAATAATATTGGAAATGAATTATTAATTGTTAACATAAACCAAAATTGAAAATATATTACATATGAGTTATGTTGAATAATAAGTAAGTTTAACAGATGGACAAAAGAAAAAGATGGCATAAACTTATAATGACAAATGCCCGCGTACTTTTAGATAAACAAAGATAGATTAATCAAATTGAAAATAATAACAAAACTAAGAAGGAATTAAAATTTAAAATTTCAAGGAGACAAATGAAAAGTCAAAAGTGGAGGATTCCTGGAGCTTAAAAGCGGGTCTGTTGGGCATGTAATCTTGCTAGTTATTACAATAGTTGCTCCAAACATATATATATACTTTCTTTTCGATGGGTTAAACCACCTACTATTAACGTAACACGTTCAATGGGCTCCAGGCCAAACAGAGTCACCTAAATTTATTATTTCACATTCATTTTCTATTCGGGTTTTGGTAAATTATTTCTACTGAATAAACACCTTAAGATTTTTAAGTTTAATTGTTTGACCCGTTGTTCTTAGTTGGGTTTATTTTGATAACCCACTGGCTATAAGTTAGTTCCTAAATTTTATTGTTTTAGCCAGAACAAAAGGAATTCGTCTAGTATACAGTTTTTGCTGAGAAGCAAATTGTTAACAATGACATATTCAAAGGAATTCCGAGGCTAGCAGCAAGCATATCCACAAACACCATATTGTGATTGTTTTTGTGTTGTAGTTTATATATATATATATATACCCCGTCAATCATCAAAAGTAAAGCATAACAATAGCATCAAGACAAAACAACCTTGGTTATTGTTGTTTATTTTTCATACAATTTCTACACGAAGACGTGAAGTTGAAAGATTTACTGTATAAAATAATCAAAGGCAATTCGGGCAAATAAACATACTATTATTCTTATTTCATTTCTAATTAAAAATTCGTTTTCTGTTGCATTGTTTTATTTTGTTTAACATGTATTTTTGATTTTTTTAAATGATACATTACAATTTATTGAAAGTGTATTCATGAACTATATGTTTAAGCTTCATAGTAGAAAATTGGTTGAACCAGTTTTCAAGTTTAAAATTAACAGTTTTCAAGTAAAAAATTAGAATAAAAATATCATTAGAATAAAAAGGGTCAAAAGTGTGCATATACCGCCGTAATATATACGACTGGATATTTCTTTATTTCCTGAAAATGTTTTAGCTCATAATTTCACTTTATGTCCTCAAAGTCGTACAGATCAAACACAAGGGTCATGATAACCCTGAGTAATATGAGCTGCATCTTTCAAATGTCAAACTGGGCCCAGTTGTTCGAAACTTTAACAGGCGATTAAGCTAACGGTTGATTAACTTTTAGGATTATTTTTCGACATTTTAGAAGACTTAGAAAAACAAATGTATGAGTTAAGAATTATGAACTTTGAAAAATCTTTACAATAAAATCAAAACATCATACTAGATTCTCCCATCAAGACTAGTGTTTTGAATCATAATTTAACCAGCGGTTAGTTTAACAGCCGGTTAAAGTTTCGAACAACTGGGTCCTGATGCTAAAATATTAAGAAAATAGGTCAGTAGGTCACATTCATGGTCACTGAAAGTCACTTTTAAGATCGGTGTGCCAAAGTGTATATGTCATCCAGATTTCAAGGCTGTATCGTAAAAAACAAGAAAGTAGGTCAGTAGGTCAAGGTCACAGTCAAGTGACCCCTAATTACTCGGGGTCATCATGTTATTATAATTAAACAATCTAGGAAATTATGATCAGTTCATTTTTGAAGTATTTTTCCCTATACAGCATATATAACAAGGGTACTAACCTATAGCCTATGGTTTAAATAAACCTAACTTTGAAACTGAACGATGGGTTAAACAATCAAACATCAAAAACTTGTTATTATTTTGTAATTTCCTCCCTTTTATATTAAAATAGTTCACTTGTTTGATTTCAGTATAATGTCTGTTAGATAGATATTAGGATATTTAAACTATCTGAAACAAAAGGCAAGTTTTAAAGCCGCGTGTAGCAAGTTTTAATTAATCTTGGTTGCGCAGCCAAGATAAAAATAGGGAGATTATAATAATTTTACATGAATTTCGGCATAATAAATACTTGTTATCTTATTCATTTTGTTGGGTTTAACGTCGCACCGACACAATTATAGGCCATATGGCGACTTTCCAGCTTTGATTGTAGAGGAAGACCCCAGATGCCCCTCCGTGCATTATTTTATCACAAACGGGCACCTGGATAGAACCACCGACCTGCCGTACGCCAGCTGGATGGCTTCCTCACATGAGGAATTCAAAGCCGAGTGAGGCTCGAACCCACATCGATGAGGGGCAAGTGATTTGAAGTCAGCGACCTTAAACACTCGGCAACGGAGGCCTCTTATACTTGTTATGCATATGTTTGCTAAACAATAAGTAGTACTAATAGGCATGTCATTGTTTACGTAAAGCATGTAAATCAAATTAACAATCATGCTAAAATAACACTGTCTTAATTGGGCAACCAGGAAAGGGAAATGAAATTAAAGATATTTCTAAATTGAAAATCTTACATATGATAATATGATAGCTGTCGCGTTGGCGTGAATTGGGTTTATGTAGCACATAATGTTGTGCCATCCTGGCGCGCTTGCCCACTTGCCATAACGAAATATTGAATTTTTTTTGTCGTTTTGGTACGTACAACAACGCGACAAAACAAAATATGTGACGCAACAGAATGAAATATTTTTTTTTCGCGTGGAGTGCACGCCAATTACAAGTATTTCTTTTTTTGCGTAATTGCGCTTACGTCAACACAAAATTAGATGTTTCTTGGTTTCACTTTGGCGTTCACGCTGTTAACAGATATTTCATTTTCACGAAACATTTATTTTGTCTTACCGCAAAGCGGTTGTCTCGCGTTGGCGCATGCGCCAGGACGACACTACCAAATGTGCTTTATACACGTGCGCACGCCAACGCGACATAGCAAAACATTTAAATTCGTGTCTTTTTTGCTCGCGCTAACGAGACAAAATTAATTTGTTAATGGCAAGCACGTAAATGCAAAATGAAATGTTCGTTCTGTCGCACGCTACTGTTTCATTCTGTCGCACTGTTAGTTTCGTTTTGTCGCACTGCCAGGGTTGTAGAGACCTGTGCGTAATTCCGAGCTCACTAAATGTCAGGAACATGCCTTGTTAGCTATAGTAGACAGTTTAATTAGGCTGTTTCATACGGTAATGTCTAAATAACTAAAATTTGGACGAAGCTGTGTAAAATCCGTGTAAACAATATACATTCAGCATGTGCACGTATGAACCTACCCTTCAAACGGGACAATTTGAATGTATAAGACGTTTCGCTAAGATCTACATGTACATTTTTATAAGAGAGACTGTAGCCCTTCGATACACTCCTGATTCACTAAAGTCATTATCATGTTCTGTCAGTTAGATCCATATAATATCTATTACATGATGTAAAGAATAATCTAAGAGCATAAATTCTATTGAAGTCTTTAAGCTAGACTATTCAAAGAATAGGTAGTGCTATTGGACTCACCCATGCGTCGGCGTCGGCGTCCCGATTTGGTTAAGTTTTTGTAGGTAAGCCGGTATCTCAGTAACCACTTGTGGGAATAGATTGAAACTTCACACACTTATGCACTGTGATAAACTAAATTACATGCACAGGTTCCATAACTCTTTTGCTTTTTTACAAAAGTATGCCCCTTTTTCGACTTTTTGGCTAAGGTTTTATATGTAAGCTGGTATCTCAATACCCACTAATGGGAATGGATTGAAACTTCACACACTTGTTCACCGTGATGATTTGACATGCAGTGCACAGGTTCCATAACTCTACTTTACTTCTTTACAAAATTGTGCCTCTTTTTCGAAGTTAGCAGTTTTTGGTTAAGTTTTTGTATGTAAGCTGATATCTCAGTACCCACTAATGGGAAATGGATTGAAACTTCACACATTTGTTCACTGTCATGATCTAACATGCAGTGCACAGGTTTCATAATTCTTCTTAGCATTTTTACAAAATTTTGTCCCTTTTTTGACTTTGCAGTTTTTCTGTTACGTTTTTGTATGTAAGCTGGTATCTCAGTACCCACTAACGGGAATGGAATGAAACTTCACACAATTGCTCACTGTCATGATCTGACATGCAGTGCACAGGTTCCATAACTCTTCTTAGCAGTTTTACAAAGTTATGCCCCTTTTATGACTTTGCAGTTTTTTTCTGTTACGTTTTTGTATGTAAGCTGGTATCTCAGTACCCACTTAACGGGAATGGAATGAAACTTCACACAACTGTACATTTTCATGGCTGATATGCATTGTACTGGTTCCATAACCCTGGTTTTGCAATTTTACAAAATTATGCCACTTTCGACTTTAAAGTGGCATTGTGCGCATCTTACTGCACATTGTTGTTTTTGGTGAATGTTTTATGAAAGCAATTTTAGGTAGCTGTACATTTTAATGTGTTAAATTAATGATAATGCCGCATAAGTATTTGAAGTTGATGCTTTAGAAATGAAGAAATCGGACTAATGTTATAATAGTTATTTTCTTCAATCTTCTACGCAGTGATCTCCCTGACCCATAGGTAGAGATTTCTGAAGTTGAAGTTGCATGCAGTTTGAATTTTCTTAAAAAGACTGCCCAAGTCAAAATAAGAAAAGTCACATTTGAAAAGTTAATATATCGTACTGGTAATGTGAAGAGTTTGGTATATTGGGTTAAAAGCTAAACTTTTCTCCCCCTTTTACACACACATCTATTTCAGCTGTATTTTTACTTGAAAAATGTGCATAATTCCACTTTAATATTCATTCAATCGACAAGGCTGTTGAATAGTCAAGCGTTGATGTCCTCTGACAGCTTTTGTTTTTAGTATTATAAATCAGTATTGTTATATGACATCATTTAAATATTAGCATGAAATACATTCTTACCTTGAATGACAAAAACGTGCAGTATGCGAAGAACAACATGCATTTAGTCAATTCCTGAAAGAAAGACAAATTATTTTCAAATAAAGTTATATTCGCTTTCAAATCCTTTCTCAAAAAAGAAATAATGCGGTTTTGAATTTGGTATCGAAAGAAGTCTCTGCAGGAATGACTGTTCGATCATTTCAGAAGGCCAGCTTTTATTGTTTTAATTGGACGACACAATACTTTTCATTGTCAAATTAAATGCAGATCAAAGGAAGCTATATTTGTTTTTTCGATTTGACTGCAACAATGCGTAATTTCTCTGCCTGTGTTTCGTGAAACACATTAGTACTATTGAGAAATTTAGGAAAAGACAAAAGTGAACAACTGTTGGGAAAGAAAGGTGTGAAACAAGAAAACAACCGAAACCAACTTCTTCTTCATTTCATCATTCTGACAAGTAGTTTAGTGATCTCTTTTGGATCGGGACTGCGCATGCGCGATAATGACGTCAAAGCAGGTGCGCGGCAGTCATTTTGTTTTGCTATTTAATATTTAAATTTAAATAGTGACACTGGCCTACAAGCAAAGATCATGTATGCGACACATTGTCTCATTATGGAGAACATTTTTGTGCAGTATTAACACATTCAATCAATGCACATAAAAGTTATGGAGGTGAAACAATTTTACGTGACCTTCTGTTCAATAGCGGCATTGACCTTTGCCCGAATCATGGGTACATTTCTGTGTAGTATTGAGAACCCTTCAATGCATATAAAAGTTATGAAGCGGAAACAATTTTTTCCTTGACCTTAAACAGTGACATTGACCTTTAACTGAATTGGCTCATCATGATGAACGGTTGTATGTAGCACTAAGATAATCCATCAATGCATATAAAATTATGGAGCGGAAACAATGTTTACTTGACCTTTAATAGTGACCTTGATCTTTGATCTACAAGCATAAGTTATGTGCGTGCATCATCTACATATGGTCCTTTATTTACATACCAGGTTTTATGAATATAGCTTGAATACTTTTTGAGTAACTGCAGGATCCAGATTTGTCGATGAAAATATGCGAAACGTTGATATGTTTCTTCTTTTGCAAAAGGTTAAAAAGTCAACACAAGTATTTTCAGGCGACATTAGCAAATATCTTATTTGTATCGCGTAAAAACACGCATTGTAATATTAACTAAAAAATCCCGACAACAATTATAAAGGACAAAGAAATAGATATGGACTAAAGGCTTCTTTGAAATGGAGTTTACCTAAAAAGAACGGTTTCAAATGAGATCCATTCAGTTACTTCCATTAAAGTCATATTTTTTGGCTAAATTTAAACATTAAAAAGTGAAAAATCTAAAAACAAGAAGGGAGTCATTTTAAAATATTTGTTTTGCTGTACACTTCCTGTTGTAGCCATTCATCTTTGTATGAAATTAAATTACGACAAAGAAAACAGATTAACAGTTTTAAGTATAAATAGATAAAAATACATACGGGGAGAAAATTCTATAATTAATTAACTATTATGCTATTTTCTGATGTATCTTTCCTCTCAATGCAACCAAGAAAAGAAATAGCGGAATCATTCGGTTTGAATGAGTCTGTCCATGAGAGGTAATGAATGGAAAGTGAAACACCCCTCATGCCTCGGCTTAAGCGGATCCCTATTACATAGGTATTGAATGGACTCATTTGTCCCAAAGGACCGGAAATAAACAACACTGAGTCCAACTATCTAAGGTTGAGAAATAAAATCAGCTTTGGCCTTAACCCCACTTTTCGTGAACCATTTATAGCTTATATTTAACAAATAATCAAGGCCTTCGGGCGGTTATCGTCTAATTTACCACGGTTAAGAGTTCAGATGCGTAGGAATTGAGCCACGAGGGCGTTAGCCCGAGTGGTTAATACCGAAGCATCTGAACGATGAACCGTGGTTAATTAGACGATATATTACAAGAAGGCCTTGATTGTTTTCATTCTGACATGCTCATTGAAATATTTTAATAAATATTATGCTGGACTTTAACCGAGGAGGAATGAACCGGGCGTCATGCGATAATTTTACGTCATAATTGACGTCATAATGCTCTCTTACCGGTCCGTGCGTCAACCGTTGTTTATCGCAGAATATACAGAGCTTGGTCTCCTTCTTTGTTTAAATGGAAATCAAATTAAACCATGTTAGAATGTGTGATATGCAAACATTTAACGAGGAAAAACCAGTGACTAATATTAACACAATAGTTTTCAAACAGATGTCTTTTTACGATTTTTAATAAGTTTGACTTTGAAATGTTACAGTTTGACCTTTATTTCTTAAGAAATGAAATATTTTTTATCGGTGTTTATGCGAAATGAACGACAAAATAGGATTGGCAAATCAGTGGATCGCGCCAGGGATTCATGTTTAATTTGCTGATTCTATTTTTTCGTTTATTTCTCATGAACACCGAAAAAACCCCATTTCATTCCTTATATTTACATTATATTTCCTTTCCAGTTGTAAACACGATTATTTAATAAATTGCGCATTATTTTTGCAGTTAACATTAAAATCTGCTTCCCGGTCATTCTGTTCACCAGAGACAGAACAACTGCGACGTCATCTAAGGAACGTTCTCCCTAACTATACGCAGATGTCGTCAAAACAGCGGCCCGTTATCACTAAGCAGCGTTAACGTAACTTTCGCGCCTTTTTTGCTGTTCTTACGAAATGAACGTCATAAATTTCAATGGAAAAGAATAGGGCGAATGTAAATATTTCTGAGTGAACTCTTTGCAGCAATTGTTTTATCGTGACCTTTTACACGAATTTGACTCTTGATCTTCAATCATAAGTTTGTCCTACCTTGTTTCGCGAAAAGATTTGCTCAGCTGACATTTCCTGACATAATAACGTTAAAATGTCTTTTGAATAAACATCAGTCAGTAAAAATGAGAAAATATTTTAAAGATATGCATTTTTTAAATTTTCAAACGGAAATTGATTTGACATTTGATATCAAAGTTAACATTCACACGTTCTTGATGAACTTTTTATTTCTAACCATGTGTTACATATATACTTGAATGAATGACTAATGATAACAAACTGTTTTGTTTTTAACAATAAAATTTTTTTGCATTTATGTCATTTATTTTTACACAAATTTGACCTTTATTATCAGCTTTGACCTTGCTTCAATTCTCAACTCCTTAACATTGTTTGGCATACATACATTTACTTACAGGCAGTCAGTATTGTGTGGAGTCAGTGAAAAACACTTGAACATGTGAACTTAACACTATCCTCAAATATTTTAGAAGCGAGTTTAAGCACATGTATGGCGTTTTATAAATGGGATTTTATGCAAAACCACTACGTATAGCCACCTGCCAAATATCTAAGCTTTGTGCCTTCTGGCATCAGTAAAGAAAATTTTAAGAAAAGTTTATTTTAACGTTGTCCCTACTTTTTAGTAAAAGATTAACTCAGATGATTAGGGAACATTGTCCATAAGAAATATGCGAAATGTAAAAAGTTACTTTTCCTTGCAACAACTTTAAGTGGAGAGGTTAAAAAGTAACCTCTTTCTTCAATGCGAGTTTCTAGGCTAGAATAGCAAATACGTTTTGCAAGAAGTTTTACAAGATGTATAATAATATGTATAATATTAATACGAAATATGTAATGTTTCTGTCTGCAAAAAATAAGTAAAGTTATTTAAAAGCTTCAAACCAAAGTGAGAATTTCAATGAGACAAAAACAAAAATATTTAGGCAACTCGTGGTAATTTTATAAACTTTCGAAATATTGTGAAAACATTTTCTCACACCTGAATGCCCTTTGAGGCTTTCACAGCCCTTTAAGGTTTCCGTAGATAATATCTCGTTATCAAAATTTTCACGTTATTACAAGAAAATATCTCGTAAGGGCTTGAACACTGAAAACGGTTTCCGGTCAAAAACTTAAGAACTATTTGACCTAGAATCTCCAAACCTCATTGGCATACTGGTTGTGGTCAATAAATGATCTTAAAGAGTTAATAAATTACGCAATATTTGGGGATTAGAGTTACTCAATGTTTACGATTACGTAAGGCTACACAGCTCCGGCTCCGGCTCCAACTCCCTCCTCATGCTCCAGCTCTTTCAAAACCAGTACCCTCTACATTTTCCATACTACTTATATCAACGAGATACAGACAACTAGAAAGGATGAAAAAGCACGTCTTCCAAAATATAAGAATTTGCGTGAGGCAACCATAACAGCTACAAAGCTGCTGGGGAAGACCTCAAGAAGGAGATCAAACAGCGCACAGACAAGGATCAGCCGCTAACAAAATCATACCTGCCTGGGAATGGAATCCTTTTTTAGGCCGGAAGGTGGGGAAGGCGAACACGGGGTCTCCCTACAACATAATAATAATAATAACATATAACAAAACAAAACATCCAAGACAGCACCCGAAGAACCCTCGACCACATTTCAAGAAAGGTCCTTGGCACAAGAAAGAACCCTGGGTTTCGGAAATAAATGTAAATAATGACAAATTGACATTGAAAAAACACAAAACATATTTCAAAGCTGGAAAAAGTGCAGATCAGTGTGACAACTGGTACAAAATCACAAAAGATAAATGGGTATTACGAACAGTTTCTGGTTATGCGATAGAGTTAACTAAAACACCTGTGCAGCTCCACGTGCCAAAGCCATTGATTGTTAGTAAAACTGAACAAGAACAAATAGACCAAGAAATAAATTGGTTTTTTCAGTGTGAAATTATAGAACCCCGTGCATACAACTGATAAGTCTGAATATATTCAAATCTATTTATTAGACCGAAGAAAGGCAATAAAGTGAGGGTTCTGAACCTGAAAATAATTTAATTAATACTTTACAGAAATTAGCCACTTCAAGATGAAGACACTAAAATCAGCTGTAGAAGCTATAAGAAAGATTGCTATTTTGGTTCGGTTGATCTCAGTGAAGCATTTTATTCTATTTTAATTAGACCACAGGACAGGAAATAATTTCGATTTTTTCACCGAGGTGAAAAATACCAATTTACATTTTTAGTAATGGGTCTGACAACATCGCCTAGAGTTTTCACAAAACTTCTAAAACCAATCTATGCCTCACTCAGGTCACAAGGTATCGTAAGTACAGCCTACATTGCTGACAGTTTTATTCAAGGTCAGACATTCCAATCGTGCCTTCTAAACATTAACAAAACTTTTACACTCATGGATTCGCTAGCTCTAACAATTCATCCAGATAAATCAGTGTTATTTCACAACAAATAGTATTTCTTGGATTTCTGCTGTGTTCCCAAACAACGATTAATCATAAACAAACCAAGATGCACAATCAGACAATTTTCAAGTATAATAGGGAAAATGGTGGCATCAGAACCGGGAGTTGAATATGCGCCGCTGTATCATAAACCGTTAGAGACAGTGAGTAAAACTGATGGCACAAAAACAGGCGGACACTGGGATCCTGAAGACCAAAAATTACATACATTTGTATAAATATTCTAGAACTGAAAGCATGTGGTTTAGCTTGGAGAGCATTTAGCAAAGATAAACAAAAAATACACGTTAAGATATTCATGGATAACACAACAAGTGTTGCTAACATTAAAAAATACGGAGGTAAATCTTCAAATTTGGATGAGATAGCTAAATCAATTTGGCTTTGGTGCATCCAACGCAGGATACATGTAAGTGCAGCTCATTTACCGGGCTCACTTAATACAGAACCGGACGAAATGAGTAGCAAATTCAATGAGGATTTAGAATGGTCTTTGTCAGTAGAATTAAAGTGAAATATCTTGACACTGAAATTGACTTGCTTGCATCTAGCCTAAACAAGCAGCTGTCAAAGTATGTTTCACGTATGCCTGACCCAGATGCGTATGCAATTGATTGTGGAATAATTCACTGTATTACATTTATGCACCTTTCAGTTGTCTCGGGAAAGTGTTGCAAAAAATAAAACAGGATTTGACAGAAGCAGTACTAGTGGCACCATTATGGACAACACAAGCTTGATGGCCGTCCCTCACAAAGTTGATCAGCGGACCGTGTTACCCGCTGCCATCACCCCAAGCAATTCTCTTAGTGCTACCAAGCGAGACAAACAGCATCCGCTGAAGAAAATGAAGATGGCTGTTTTGCAACTATCAGGCAATGCCTCGAAAGCCAGGGAGTACCAAAATTCGCTTGCAAAATTATCCTTAAATCTTGGCGGAAAAGCACTAATGAACAGTATAATAGTTATACGATTCTGTGAGAAAAAGAATCGTAATCCCATTATACCCACTGTGAATACCATACTGGCATTTTTTGTGCTGTTGTATAAGAGGGGACTAAAATATAGTGGCTTCTAAACCCGTTTTTTATAGGGATGTGGTTTACAAACTTCGTAAGATCTTGGGTCATGGTAATTTTCCTAATGTATTTGGTAAAATTATAAAACGTTTTATTAAAAGAGGTTAAGACCCAACTGTTTTGAGACATACCGCATGTTTAGTGTTCATCCCGTTTACAGTTGGACACGACGCTTCCCTCTTTGATTGTGTCTGACGGAAGAGGGGGAGGACTCTATGATAAGCAGTTTTTAAATCCTACCAGGACTGAACTGTTTTGATATCTGTTTTCTGGCCTGTTTCGTCGGGCCCTTACGGATGTTTCTCTTGTTGCTCTGTCTTCTGAAAAGGCATTGAGTACATACGTTTTTGGTTCTAAAGGTTTGCTTTTTATATATTTATACACGAGCATTTTTATGTTTTACATGCCATACCTTTTTGTTTCCATTACGTGTGTTAGAGATTCACCTGGAGGGGATTACTTTTATTTACACTGTCCCGTGTCTTTGGAACATGGTGGGGGTAAGAGTGAGGTTGGGTGCGCACCATAAACCGGTTTAAGCTCCCCAGCGGTGTTTTTGACACTGGCCGTTCCAAGGCGGTGCCCCACTGTGTTCCTTTGTTTGTTCGTTCGTTTTGTCCTAATGTGTTGGCTTTGTGTGTGCGCGCGTGCATGTGTATGTGTGTTTGTGGTGTGCGCGTCTGCTTGTGGGTTTCGTTTTGGGGAGGCTGCGTTTTTGGTACGTGGCATTCCCTGTTTGATATTTGTCTTTGTTTTTCAAACAGCAAGAGCAGCTATCAATAATTTTGTGTTGTTGTGAAGTGACACTGATTATAGTAATAACAAATTACTAAAAAATGTTCATGAAAGGCATATTCAATGAACGATCATGTCTACCAAGATATACCCTGATTTGGGATGTGAATTTTGTCCTGAAATATTTGTCAGTGCTTAAAACACCTACTCTGTTAGAACTCTCGATGGGTTAAATACACTAATAAGGCAGGAGTAGGAAAGCAATATAGCGCACATAGCACTCGTGCAGTTTCCACTTCAGTCGCACGACTTCGTGGTGTGACATTCATAAATATTATTTAAACAGCAGGGTAGACAATGCAAAAACGTTTCATAAATTCTATAGCAAAGCAGTAGGTGTAACAGAACGAGAAAGTTTGTCTTTTCAATCAAGTATTCAGGATGCATGTTTGTAAATAAGGAAATATATTGCAATATATAGTCACAGGTGTTGAATATATTTAATACATGTACATAATATATATGTGTGATAAGCATAAAGTCTGATAAAAATTTGAAGTTTCTCATTTTATGTTTGCTTTATTTGTGTAAAGAATCAGCACTTAATTCTTTGTTGTGAGGCACCTCAAGGGGCATTCGATTAACGAAATTGAGAGATTACTAAGTAAATGAGACTTACCTTGGTAAGGTGAAATTTGATCGAGATTTCGTTAATCGAAGCCTCCTTGGGTGCCTTACACCCACCCTATTTATTTTGCCCTCCAACGGTGTTCAACTTATTCTGTACCCAATAAGTGGATCCTTGTCAACATTGTTATTGAATTATTGCGGACAAGCATCCATAACAATGCTCTAAAAGTTGACTGGCTGTTGCTGCTTCGCCACGCTATCTCTGTTGTAAGACTCCACCCAAGGAGGCTTCGATTAACGAAATCTCGACCAAATTTCACCTTACCAAGGTCAGTCTCATTTAATCTTTCAATTATATACTTATTTCATGATAGAGATAATAAAACTGTTAAAACTGTATGCAAGTGGGCAGTTCAACTTGGTTGGTTGCTTGCTTCCAAAGGATACTTGATAATAAAATGTGTAAGTTTGATTGCGTGTACTTCTTTGTAATATTCAGTTTAAGAGTTACATGGATCTGGTTGGTTGCTTGCTTCAAAAGAATATTTGATAATAAAATGTGTAAGTTTGATTGAATGTACTTCTTTGTAATATTCAGTTTAAGAGTAACATGGATCTGAGCCGACGGAAATGTTCATGTCATTTACAAACTTTAATAAAAGGTATTCATAGAAAAGCAAATATGAAGTGTCTGTTTATTAAAGTATCGCCCCTATTGAAAGTGCAAGCAACTTTGACTTTTAAGACACCGTTGCCTTGTACATATTCAGGTCCCGAATCGTGACCTTTAATACCAAGAATTCAGACAGAAAAGTAATCAACTAGAAAAAGTGGATACTCCACAGGTCAAAGATTAAACCATTGACATTTCTTTTCTGATCACTTATACAGTGTAAGCATGCAGTGTGAAGTTATTTTAAAGAAATATCGTTCTCCAATAAAATCTGTAAAAAGATACCTTGGATCATAGCATGCAACCAAAAAAGAATAATAGCAGACTCGGTTTCATTGAGTCTATTCATAGGGGGTAATAAAATGTGCAACACCTCTCACGCCCACTAGCACCGGCCTACGTAGGACAAAGTATCTCCTACGTAGGACTTAATATCTCCTACGTAGGACATATTATCTCCTACCTAGTACTTAGTATCTCCTATGTAGGACATAGTATCTCCTACGTAGGAGATATTAAGTACTACGTAGGAGTTAGTATCTCCTACGTAGGACTTAGTATCTCCTGCGTAGGACATATTATCTCCTACGTAGTACTTAATATCTCCTACGTAGGACATAATATCTCCTACGTAGGACATAGTATCTCGTACGTAGGAGATATTAAGTACTACGTAGGAGTTAGTATCTCCTACGTAGGACTTAGTATCTCCTACGTAGTACTTAATATTTACTACGTAGGACATAGTATCTCCTGCGTAGGACTTAGTAACTCCAACGTAGGAGTTAGTATCTCCTACGTAGGACATAGTATCTCCTTCGTAGGAGTTAGTATCTCCTACGTAGGACATAGTATCTCCTACGTAGGACTTAGTAAGTCATACGTAAGGGTTCCTATTCTGCGGCGCTGCAACGTTTTGTGGTCCTACTTGCATTTCCGGTACATGTGTTAATTGAACATTGTTGGTTGGCTTTTTAATTGCGTGCTGATAAAAGGCATTTATTGCAATATTAATCTATTTTCTAAACTATTTATATTCTTGTATTTTTTGTGTTGTCTCGAAAATGGGGCTTAAATAAATAACTTTTCATTGAATTCAGTGAAATTATCTTCTAACTAATAACAAAGAATGAATTTATATAGACTTGATTGGATGACACGATTATCAAGATTTAGTAAGTTTCAACTAGTCAATTATTCTTTTATCTGGTCACTCTGATCAAACAAAAAGGTTATTTCGCATGAAATTAGCTCTTATATTAAAAAAAAAACCTCTACTGTGAAGAGCGATGGACTAAATCATGTTTACCAAGTTACTCGTCCTTAATTTCTTCTCTCTAGGCATAAACAAAGGATAACCAGATTTAATGACTGAAACCTACAAATTCGCCGTGATATTCGTTAATAAAAGATTTTACTGTCAAAAAATGTTTCACTTTATTTAAATACTATTCTATTCTTCCTCTTTTTCACAACATATACACTATATAGAAGATACACACACCATGTTAAAGAAAGCAAAACCGTCGGACCACAAGTTGATTTGACATTAGTTTTTCGGAACATTATTATTGAATGTATTCTCGGGAATAGATCACAAAATTCAGTAGGAAAAAATATATAAGAATGAGCTAAATATAGTACTGTAATTAAGAGAAAATATACAGTAATTAAGACTCTTAGAGAGAGAGAGAGAGAGAGAGAGGGGAGAGAGAGAGAGTAAATAGTTTGGAATTATTTTTTTATTGTAAACATTTTATGTTCGATGTCAAAGTAATTTAATCAAGTTATTGAGATTTAACTGTTTAACAAATTGAAATGCAAACATTTGGATGTGAAATAGTTTAATTGTTATAATTGTGTTAACTGTGTAATTTTGGACACTATCTCGTGCATTGTTTTAGACTTACCAGGTATTTTCACCTATGAGATTAATTCTGCACTATGGAGGTCCCCATAAAAACTTGAAAAATTACCCGATGTACGTATATATATTTTATGTTCGATGTCAAAGTAAGCCCATTTATTTTTTCAAGACAAAGTAGTATTTCACGGTATTTCATACCAGATGCAAAATATGTTTTTATAAAGTCATCCATGCCGTGTAGTTTTAAATTACACACGTTTCCTTACTAAATAATAGTACACACGAGTATATTGTTCCACTGCGCATGCTTGAGAGTCTTTTAGTCAGTGACATACGTACGAGTTACTAAATCCTACGTAGGAGATACTAAGTACTACGTAGGAGATACTAAGTCCTACGTAGGAGATACTATGTCCTACGTAGGAGATAGTTAGTCCTACGTAGGAGATGCTAAGTCCTACGTAGGAGATACTATGTCCTACGTAGGAGATACTAAGTACTACGTAGGAGATACTAACTCCTACGTAGGAGAAAGTAAGTCGTACGTAAGACAAATTTAAATCTCTCTGCTGGCACCAGGACGCTTCCATATTTATTTCTATGAAACAGGTATGACAAGTTAAATTTTTCCAAGCCATTGTCAGACTCCAAGTGACACTTCTTGCAATGATAACAACATAATTTATTTCGAAGTTAAATAGATAATAAGTAAACACATTAAAACCTTCTACACATGTCAAACGTCAAATATATTCAAAAGATAGTTAAAGACACTGATTCTGGTATGCCTGGTATGTGGCCTATGGAGATGATAAGGTCTGCGTATTGGTGATAAGGGCCAATACACAAGTCAGGACCATTGGTAGACTTGTTTCTGTTTATCATAATAAGCTACTGTATAGCTACTGTGCAGTACATAAATTGCAGGTGATATTTCTCACCTTTATAGCAAATCAATTCTCACCTTTATAACGAGTTTAGAAAGCTTGATTGAATTAGGGCTAAATAAACAAAGTGATAAGATACAACAGTGTTTTATCATATTTTCAATAAAGTAAGTTTTTTAACAATTACATCTCTTTATTGCTGTTTTTTATTATCAAAAATATAAAAAAATGCATTCAGGCACATAGCTTTTAGAAGTAATAAATTATTATGTGTTTTGAACAATGATATATCTTTATTGCTGGATTTTATTATACATTAAAGAAAGTTAACATTATTTAGACAACACAAGAGGAATTAAGCATTTTTAATATATACCATCCTTCTGTCTATATACCTTCTTTATCTATTAAAAATGCAACTGAACGCTTCTTTAATTTCTAATAAAATCCAGCAATTATCTTTTATTTTCGTTTTTATTTTGTTACTTTTGATAAAAAGATCATAATCATTGAATAAACAAACTTGTAATTTCTCTTATTAAGTTTTGAATAATTATTTTATAGTGAGAAATGCTTTGCTATAAGAGTTATAATTTAATTGGCCAGGACATTACTCAACATGACTGAGCAACCAAAATTAGTATCTTATCAATTAAAATAATTTTGTGTACATGCTGAAAAAAGACTAAAAAAACAACAACATTTCAATTAATAAATGCAAAACACAGGAAATAACCAATTTACCTGTAGGCAATAAAATTTATGATTCTCTGACAATAATTAGGCTACATGTCAAGTCTACAGGGGATTTATGGACCCTTATCAGACTGGACCAGACAGGATCTTGTATATTGGGGATTAAAAAGTCTGGTATTTGTGGGGGGGGGGGGGGTCACTTATATAGGAGATTTTCTTTGCCTTTAAGTATGTTACTCAATTACATTCATACATCACAATAGATCGTTACTTTGTCAACGGTAAAAATGTATGTCCTTTCTGTTACTAAAGCAATTGCAAAATGATATTTAACATAGTTTATAGAAGGTCATGAGAACTACACAGATTTCAAATGGAACTGCATACACAAACATTAAACGAAATATGATTTTATTTCATGAATAATGCATATTTTTCGTAACCAAAACACACGTATATTATCCGGGTTTTGCAGTCAAATAATTGCACATCAGTACAAGATGAGCCAGAAAACTATGCTGAACGAATTTAGAAAACGTATTCCCTTCTATTTTGTATACAAGCAAAAGCAACTGGTGACATATAGCCGATTTACATTACTGAAAGGATACACACTGGCCATAGCTTTATCAGAAATTAAATGAACGTTTCACCAGGAATATGAATGAAAATATGAACAAACAACTGATCAATACTTTTATCATGAACCAAACTTTATTTATTTTGTATGAACAGCTTAAATGCACAACAAATCAGTAATGAAATCGCAATGTATTGGTTTTAAGGGACTAAAAAGTAACCCACTGTAACTATACTGATTTAAAGAGTCAACCCGCTTTTGGCATTTTTTTGACAATGTCCGCGAAAATATGTTAATTGTTAAGCGAGCATAAAATGTATTATATATATTTAGTACAAGATATTAGAAATGGCGGGATCATTATAATGATATAAAACTCTCTAAATGTATTCATTGTTAGGCTTTAATGACTGTTTTTAAGACGGATAAGACTTCGCAAGTAAGACACAGAACGGTATCCACTTGATTGCGTTGCATGGCGTCCCACTCGAAACGGCGTTGCATTAGGTTTTCGGACGATTGTTCAGAAACAACCCTGAATAAATCTATGAAAATACACACGCTTTGTTTTAAGAGATAGACCTTTACATAAAAAGTGTTTTAACAGTTACTTGCTCCCAATAAACACTATATTTGAGGCGATATTTTCAAAAACTGTCAAAAATCTCCTTCCCCCGCCGGACTGTACAGAAGTGTTTGAATAAACGGCTCAAATCTTAGCTAAATAGACACGTGTGCTGAAACATAGACACATTTGCGCTCAAGGTACACCCATCGTTTTCATTTGATTGCTTATTTAACGGGTAGAAATTCCTTTAAATCATACTTACAATACCGGAAATTTGTAGTATCGGCCATATTTCTCCATCTGATCGGCGTAAAATTCATCATTCTAACAACGTTGGAACCACTTGATCTGATAAAGCTATGGCCAGTGTGGGATAAGCTCCGGGAATTTGCTATACTGTACTGAGATAGAATTTCCGTGTAGAAACTCATTTAAAATCTAGCCACATATGCAAATTGCAAGAAATTCATAATCTAAATGCAACAGACTCAACTCTTTTACTCATGATGTACTTTTTAATTTTAATAACAGTAACAACGGAAGTAATATTTGAAGAATTACATGTAGAAATTTCAGTGTGTTCCGGTATCAGAGATAACTGCCCTGAAAAGACCGAGGATACGGAAACCCTTCTTTGATATTTAAACCTGCCATTCCTTTTATTTTGATTAGTTATAAAGTGATTTATTTGATTGTGGTTTATGAATATGTAAATAACCCGAACAGTCAATTAGCGAAAAACGGGGTTTACATTCAAAAACTGAAATAGCCAAGCTTTTGTTTCTGTTTACAGTATTCTAGGCTTACATGGTCAAAGATCTTGTGAAATCTAATAAGCGGTGGATTAACTGCTTGTTATGAAAACAAACGGATTATGCCAAACCTTGATGGAGACGAGTTTCAGAAAAAAATAACACATGCCACTTAAAATGTTGTAAACAGAACTAGCTGCTGACGAGTGGTGTAGCAACATTTGGTAGAACTGCTTCAAACAAGGCCAAAAATTCAAAGGAACGGGTACATTCCAAAAACCTAGTGGTAGAGCGTCCGCTTGGATTGCGGGAGGTCGTGGGTTCGATTCCTGGCTGCGTCATATCAAAGTTTCAAGTCTTTATCCTATATTGCATTAAAGTTATATCCAGAAAGCGAAGATTGCAAAAAAGTTTAAGTACAAAACGGGCATAATTCTGTCAAAAACAAAATTAGAGTTATTGGATATGTAGCCACACATGCAGATGATTATAAACAAATACTTTTAATTTCAAGTCATTATCTTTTAAAGTACCAAAGATATGTCTATAAACGAAGCTCTCGAAAAAAATTAACATGAAAATAATTCAAAGTATAACTTCTTGGTGACCTTGACCTTGGGTATAATGGGCCCAGCCCCTGCACATACTTTGCTTGTATGCTGGACAATGTTTATGTGAACTTACAGTAAGATATAAGCAATAGTAACAAAGATATGACAGAAAAACAAAGGTTGTCGAAATACTTTAACCTTAAAATAACCTAAGTATAACATAACACCTTGGTGACCTTGACCTTGGGTATAATGGGCTCAGCCCCTATGAATACTTTGTTTGTATACTGGATAATGTTTATGTGAAGTAACAGTAAGATATAAGCAATAGTAACAAAGATATGACAGAAAAACAAAGGTTGCCGAAAAACTTTAACCTTAAAATAACCCAAGTATAACACCTTGGTGACCTTGACCTTGACCTTGGCTATAATAGGCTCAGCCCCTACGAATACTTTGTTTGTATACTGGATAATGTTTATGTGAAGTAACAGTAAAATATAAGCAATAGTAACAAAGATATGACAGAAAAACAAAGGTTGCCGAAAAACTTTAACCTTAAAAATAACTTAAGTTTAACAGCCTGGTGACCTTGACCTTGAGTATAATGGGCTCAGCCCCTACACATACATTGTTTGTATACTGGACAATGTTTATGTGAAGTTACAGTAAGATATAAGCAATAGTAACAAGGATATGACAGAAAAACAAAGGTTGCCGAAAAACTTTAACCAAGAAGGATCACGCCGACGTCGACGCCGACGCCGGGGCCGGGGCGAGTAGTTGCCCCCCTATTCTCCGAATAGTGGAGCTAAAAATGACAGACTTATCATTACTGTACAATACATTTTATCATAAGAAAATATATCCTTTTCAGTTAGCATTTAAGGTATGACCCGTGTATAGTGTACCTCCGTTTGAAGAGTATTCAATTCCTACAATAAACCTACTTGACTTAAATGTTTCATTGGGCATAGGTTCAAGCCTTTTTTCTAGTAAGTTTTTACTTTTTTTAAGACTTATTATTGATCTTTTGTAAAAAGTGAAACATTTTCATTTGATGAGTGATTTCTTCCTGTTCAAAGTGAATTTACCTCTGAAATAGAAGGGGCAGAGTTAGACATCTTTAAAAATACCGAGTTACATGCGGTAAATGTTCACTCTCTAGATTACGTATTGTGGAAGAAATGTAGGTAGGTTTAACTTCTGCCCCAAGGTTATTTTTGAATGAAGTGAGCAAAATTTAAAACAGTCCTACAGGACCCGACCTTAATTTTTCAATGTTGGAGTAAGAATCCTCTCTACTTGTGGTCATTCACAGTTTAATTTTGTGTTTTATAAATGTTTACCAATAGTTTGAAGTTTCTTTTATCAAAATTAATGGTGTAATGAATTCTTTTCAAACGTTTTGGACAGTGGCCATCACTTTTGAAATTTGTCTCTACTTAAGCTTCAGGAAATATCATGAATTATACAAAATTTATAAAAAAAAACAAAAAAAAACAGGCACGGTTAAAGTTGTTTAAATTTTGCATACAAGTCTTTCACTGGATACATTATATTGCTATAACATTGTTTTGAACATTTGAAATATTCACCATTAGATGGGTCGCACCGACTGGATTTCATATATTATGAAAACATTGGAAAATGCTGTGTTGGAGATATTTTTCATTAATATCATGACTTATCTGACTGCCGTACACCTTTCTATGTAATTAAAAATGATGTGCTTTCGTTCAGCGGTTCAATATTTATCTGTGCCGAATACCACGAAAGCCGTGTTTTATTTAAGCACCATTCCACCGGTACCTGGATGATCTGACGCTGCAAAATCAACAAAAAGTGCTTTTAGTTAAATCAAAAATGAATAGTTTTGAAATAAAAGAATAATAAGCAAGCAAAGTCAACATATATAACATTTGGTATAATTATCTTTATTGTTTCTGTTCTGGTGAGAAATAGAATCCATCATTGGTGTTCGGTGAAGATCGGAAATCCCAACCCTCGGGCGCACCGCTCAAGTTTTAAACTCGGCACAGCCTCGTTTAAGACTTCAGCGGTGCGCCCTCGGGTTGGGATTTTCTGATCTTAACCGAAGGCCAATGACAGATTCTCTATATCTTGCCATTCACGTTCCAAATAGACCGTGGCGACAAATAGATTTTGGTATTTCCTGGCATTATTTTATAGTTCATAACGTCATAATAGTGCAAGTACTATGTGACATCACCTAAGTTTGCGCTATTTTAGACAAGGTTTTTCCCTAGGGAAAGACAGGAAAATCTATCCCTGGCACGAACTCGAACACATGTATACCTTCCCCGCTAGGTAGGCAAGAAAACTTCACCTTATTCCCGGGGGTGTAGGGTGACACTCTTTTAGGAACTACGTTCATGTATTACATTAAACGCAATAAAAATCAAATACATTTTCTCGATTGAAAAAACGTTATTTTATCAAAAATACATAAATCTAATGTTAAGCTGCAAATTATACAACAATTTGGAACTAAACGTTGTTATTTGTTATTCAAAAGTCATGACGTTTTTCCTGCTTACGGAAGTTGATTTCCCGCGCTTTGTTTAAATACGCTGCTAAAAGAAAACAGTGCTGAAAAGAAAGTCATTCGTTTGATTTTGTTTTTGCTGTTATTTCTTGAATATGTAACGCAAGAAAAGGATTCTATAACTGGCTATAGGTGCTGATGAGAATAACCAGCTCTCGGGAAACTCGCTACTGCCTAAACAGTTACCCTTGAGCCGGATTTCCTATCTGCACCTATAACCAGTAAATGAATATTATATTATTTTACAGGCATTTGGGATTACTAAGACCATTCAATGTATCTGTATAATAAATTTCCGCTTAAAGGCCTAGAGCTTGGCAATGGGACTTCAGTGTTTTAGATTGGGTAAGGCATTTTCCCACTATAATTCAAATTAGCATCTGTAAATAGGTTAGAACAGATATTCTTTTCAAATAAACAACTGTGAAGTTGAGTAACGATTCTTTTTATGTTTTTCTTACCTATGAAACAATTTTTAGAAATATTTGCAAATTGCTTTCGTTTATAATTTTCTAAGTTTCTCTCATTTTGCTTTGCTAACGAAAGTTAAACTACAGTTTATTCATACTTACAGTAGCGAGTTAAAGTCAACTTAAGCAGTATACTACAAATACGACAAGTATTTTCTAAGTCTGTACATTCTTATTATTTGACCAGTTTAGTGAGTTAAAAAGTGAAATCTTCAGCATTAAGAGACAGACGTCGGTAGCTACACTTCATTCCTTCCGGTTTTTTAATGCTACATTTTAATTATTTACCAACGACTATTCCAATATTAAACAGAAAATAACAAAATGTCCAAAATGTAAAATTATGCAGCAATTTGTACAAATAATGCATGAATATCTTAACTTATTTCTTCATTATTAATTCTTACTATTCACTTATCATTATTTTATTGATGAGATTTAATTTCATGATCATGTTCAACACCTCTTTCCTTATCATAAACTAAAAACCCTATTATATACCCTGCTGGTCTGCTGTGCTAATTACCTACAGTTAACACCAGTTACTTAATCACTGATAAGCTATAGGTAAAAGTAGTCTTGTATATTGGATTTGAGGAGGAGTAACATTGGATCTAGGCCTTAAATAAAATCTAAATGAACATTTGGAGCATAAAATGCAATCAGCAGACTGTTTTACTGAGTTGAATTTGTTCAGAAGAGGTAATGGAATGAACGTGATACGTCCCTCTTTAGCGGAACTCTCTCATATATAGAACAGATAAAGTCCAAAATCACAGGTCCTCCAACACGAAATAAATGAAAATGTTGCAGGCTCGATCTGATTGAGCCTGTTCATAAACGGTAGTGGAAATGCAAGCTTCTTTCCAAGCCCTCTAGCCCTGGGTTGAGCAGAACTCAATATTTACACATATTGTACCGAAATAAATTTTAGAGATATCCACAGATGTTTTCATAAGCGGTACACATGAAAAGAAACACAGAGTGCAATTCCATAAGGAATCGGCATATGGTTCCCAGTTAAAATAATATTAAGATAATTTACGAATATGGGCCTAAATATGTGCTTAGTGCAAATTTCAAAATAATAATATATACTGAACAAACACTTACTACTTATCTAAAACACAATTCCCCTTTCCATCACAGAAAGTTCCCGCTTTGTAACAATACAACAAGTATTGCCACTCGGACAATAGAACATGCTGCCACAGCATACACCACCCACTGGCATACAACCATTAAAAGCGCAGCACTTGTTCCCCTTGTGGCAGTAGTACGAGAACCATGCATCACCTGTCATTAAGAAAAGAAGTATTATTTATGTAGAAAGCCTCAAATGTTCCGTTTTTAGCATAATTTGTTCTTGAATCAGATATGATTATTTTCGGTGTATATCAATCTTTCTCACAAACCTAACCACGCACGCACACAAATACCGCAAATTGTTGCGTTTTTGGATGAACTTGTCGTTGTGCTTGGGCTTTTACCCTTTTTTTTACTGTACAACAGTTCATTACTTCATTTCTAATTCTAAAGAGGAAGATCGTAATATTCAAGCTCGATAAAAAAATATTTGGTATTGCAACAGAATGTAGATCTATATTCTTTAGACATTCTTTCAAAGTTTTATATAATTATTATAGAGTTGTTTGTTTCGGTATAAGATTAACCTATATTTCACCAAGTGAACAGAGACGTAGGCGTTCGGAGAAAAATATTTTCCCTTAGAAATTACCAGTACATGCTTTCCAGTGAATTAACGAAAAATAAGAGTGAAATATACCGGTATCTAGAATTTTCACAGTGAAAAATATCAAATTTATTTAACTATAGCATTGGTAAATTTAGTCAAAATATAAAATAAAAAGAAAATTTGTTTGTTTTACATGTAAGATATTTCAGTCATGAACACCTATTTTATCTTTTCACTTGTAGTTATGTCACCTGTGAAAGTATTGCTGCGTGAAAGATATTTCCATCTTACACTTAAACAAACAAATAGGCCCTACCCCATATATGTTACATTTCGAAAACATGTTAATTTATCATAAGGATCTGCTTACCACATTTTACTAATTCCGATTTATTTACACATATTCCATCATCTGTACATACTTGAGTAGCTTAAAAATAAAAATAGTACCGCACATCAAGAAAAGCATAAACATTTTGCTGCATATACATATGGACCGCCGTGCATATACGTTGATAAAAGATACTTTTGTTTGAAATGAGCAAACATGAGAATGATTTTACGACACATTTTGCTTTTTTTAAATCTGTAACTAAAAACGAACTCCAGTCGAGTTGTTAGATATATATATTCATATTACAGGAAAATCTTTTTTTTTCTTCTAAAAATGAGAGTTTTTACAAGAGGTTTTAACATGTTTGCATAAAAAAGACGTGTGAGACAAAAATAGCTATAAAAATGCATTTTAGGAAATCTGTATATCCTTTCGCGGCGGTAATGTAATAAAACGTATAAACGTCTGATGGCCCTTTCACGCTTCCGTAGAATAAACATTTATTATACGAAATTCATTTTGAAAATATTTCTGAAATGTCTAGGTCTGCAGCTTTCAAATACGGAAATATTTGCCATTTGAAGTATATACTGATACTTTTAGACAACATCAAAAAGGACCTTTTGAACGATTTGACGAAGTTCCAAAATTCTGCATAAACCCTTGCTCAGTTACGGACCCCTATGAGATTTGTGTTTATTCCGAGTGCAAATATTTTTTCATAGATGAAAAGCTGCCATGTCGCGGCGCTAAAACCCAGGTATTTTAAGTTGTTAGAAAGTGCTGAAAATTGGCTCCTTATAAGCGAAAAATACATGCATTTAGACGGGCGACCCCTGCGCGTGAACCCTGGCTATTGACCAATGCAAATGCGACTTTCGTTTTCGAAAGCTTGTGTACTTTCATTTGTTTAACTTGTGGATAAATCTGAAGGTCATCTGACGTCATTTTCTGTGTTGTCAAAAACATACGTATGCCTGGAGAGATTGTATAAAAATGTGGCGGCCGTCCTAAGGTTATAAGTCTTGATCGATCAAATATTGTTTACCACAGCTCATGTAAGTTTTGACTGTGTTCTGATGTTCAGCGTCGTGTTCCGTTAATCTGTGTCCATTTAAACACATGACATAAGTTAAGATAGAGTTTAATTCTTAAATATACTACGCTCAATATCAGAAATGACGAAACAGATGCATCATGTTAAAGAAGAAAATGTATATATCGTCCTATCTTGATGCACTAATTATGTTATAACTTAGCATTACTTTACTCAGCATTTGTACCTTCGTCAATGCTTTGTCTTAAGACCAGCATTACTTCAAAGTCGTTTTCTTACAAATTCGTTCACCATCTGAAGTGGATGCGATTCCTATGACTGATACAATATCCCAAATGTTGAATGAAATGGTTATGGATTATTTTGCAAAAAAGGCAAACTCACACAGTCAATACATTTACTTACATTTACATCTGTCCCCACATCTGTCAGCAGCTCTAGCGGTTAACAGCAATGCTGGAAGGATAAAAATCTAGTTTAGACGAAAAAGTGTTTAACAAGGCAAAACTGTTATTTATGTCCAGTGATTTTGTGTTTAATTTTCACAGTATGAGTATGAATGATGAAATTTCGTTTTCTCAACTGTGACTCGTAATTGTTTTTTATTTAATCAAGTGCAACTTAAAAGAAAACAGCTTGGAAAAGGTACCCTAGTGTAATTCATAAACACTATTTAACAAACAAAAAATTAAAGATATGAATGGTAAAGTTTCCGCCAACTTTGCACAATAGAAATAAGTCACAATAACGTTGCAGGAATATCTGCTTTTCGCATTTTAAAGGTGTTGCTGAGCAAAAGCATGTGTTGTAATGTGCCATATATGAATATTTGGTAAATTAACCGACGAAAGTCATGCATTTTGTCTCTGCTATTTTAGTTACTTTATATATTAAATCGTTTAATATTAAACAGTCAATAAGATAGCTAGTCACGTAAACATGTTAATATTTTGAATATATTATGGCTAGTTTAGTGTCCTTAAACATCCAAATCGAAAAAGTGGAAATCCAAGTTATTGGAGTGGAGTCGTGGAGTGGTGTTTTGGAGTGAGACTTTGGAGTGATCTTTGAGAGAATAATTGGAATTAAATGAGATGTCAAAATCAGATATCTTATTTTTATCATATGAGATATTAAGAGAACATAATAAAAATCATATTATAGAAGGCAAGTTGGGGAACGAGGATGTTCTTGGAGGTGCTGGTGTAGATAATAATAATAACGGTGATGATGATGATTATGACATGCAGTTATTACTGCGTTACATGATGATGATCATGCAAAGTATGCTGATATTGCCTTTGTCAATGTTGTTTTTGATAATGCTGAGGATGAAAATGCTGAGGATGATGTTAATAGCACTGATGATGATGATGTTGTTAATTTGTTGAACGGAGAAAGATAGGGAAAATTATTACAAGTAGTTAAGCTGTTACTTTATGATGTTGTTGTTTTGATTTTGTGTGTTGTTATTGTTGCTGCTGTTGCTAATGATGGTGATGATGATGATAATGAAAGAATATTTTCACGATGATTTTGAGAATGGTAGGTATTATCATAATGATGATGATTATATTGTTTTTTACTGATGAAAATTAATTATGTTTGTGATAATAAAAGTACGACTAAAGCCATTCTGTCTGAGGGGAGTCTAAGGTGAAATGCAGCAACTTTGTATTAATGTTTAATTTTTCAATCATCATCGTCATTACTAAAATCTGCATCATAAAAAGCCTCATGGTCGTTTAAGCAATATTGAAATCGACAGCTCATAATACCAAGCTTGTTTTCAGCCGAGGCAAAAACTATTGATTAAGCCCTAAATTTTATATCACAGTATAGTGAAGAAAAGTTTATTATCTTTTCCGACTCACATTCTGTTTTACTCTCAATTAACAACCGAAATATGGAAAATCCTTTCATTCAAAATATTCTTCTCAGGGTTCATGCACTTTCTTTCATAATAGAAATGCTTTAAAATGTACGTTTTCAATATAACTTTTTCTATATGACTTTTTTTTGTGTCGATTTGACCTAAAATCTAATTCAATCCCTTTTAATTCTTAAAACCATTTTCATATTAGATTTGAACTTGACGACACTTTTTTATAGCCGACTCATAAAAACATTAAATGTGTTTACATTATAAATCAGACAGACTGGACTTATCAGTCCAAGTCAAGGCATCCTACCTCATCATTATTCTTAAGAACATCGTATTCTGATCTAGTGACAGCAAAGTAGAGACTACAAAATTTCTTGAAAGATAACAGGCGACAATAAATAATATTTGCTTTTGCCGCGGAAAGGTTTTGCTGCTATTTCTCTCATGGTTTTGTTTTTACCAGACACTATAAGATAGTTTCTTAAGTGTGTGCCTTCTTAATTCTTTCATTGTTTAACTACACTTTTGTCTATGATTCATTTAAGTGTCACAGAAATCCTTTGATTAATATCTACACATGTATTGATAAATGTAACCATCTTCACATTCCTCATCATATTCACTACAACAACTACTATCACTGTCACCACCATCAGCCACCACCACCACCATCGCTGTCAACACCATCATCATCATTATCACCAACATCACCACCAGCACCATCATCACATCGCAATCATCATCAAAGTCACAAGCATTATCATTTCCATCATCATCATCACAACCGCCATCAAAATTATCGACATAATCACTACCATCAACATCATCATTGTCTGGCATCGTCATCATTATTGTCAGTTTTTCTTGATGTTTTTACTTATTCGACATAAAATTGAAATATTGACGACGATGATGATGAAAAGTGATAACATAGATGCTGAAATACCTTTTCGTCCTTAAAGACACAAACTCAGTCCACATTGTTGTAAATATGATTAAAAAACAAATCACCATCATTCTCGTAATCTTGTAACTACCAGTCTCTTGTATTTTATCAATGAAACATTAAATCTGGTTCTTCATTACAACAATCACCATTCTTATTTACAACAGCAACAAACATTTATCGTATGTTATTTTATTTTCACCAGTAACACCACTGCTTTTGTTCTGAATAAATTTCCATTTTTAAACTGTTTCAAGCTTTCGACGAATAACTGTATTTAATTTGACTCCAAATTTCACTTCCAAATTAGACACCAAGGTCACTCCAAGATCTCACTCCAGACTCAACTCTTAGACTCCACACCAAGACTTCACTCCATAGTGGGTAGTATGCACACTGCTTTAGTGTTTTAGTAATACTGGCCTTTGCCGCAACGTTTCATCTAAACTCAATTTATTCAACGGGAAACATAACGACATCCACATATCTTATTATCATGTTTTAAATATGTAAACAAACCAGAAATAAACAATACATAATCTTACTTGTAACAATAAATGGTGTTAACAGCATCTTCATTTTATAATAGCTTCTTTTTATTTTAAATTTTCTTCCACCTCAAACGACAAATCTTTTTTATCTCACTCTGTCACTCTGGTCAGATCGCTCTGTGTCTGTACTAGTAGAGGATGAATTTCGCGCCCTGTGTGTCTGCGTTTGTTATATGTAAAGCGCCTTTGAACGTATTTATCATGAAAAGGGCGCTACATAAGCCTGGTATAATAATAATAATAATAACTTTGTTTTTAACAGGTTACGGAGAGCATGCACTTTGTATGTGTCAAACAAACAGAGCGCGTGATTTTTACACATACATAGTGATTGTTTAGATAACAATTGGGATTAGCAACAATGTGTCACGCCATTGTATAATATACTTTGTACCGTAAAATTAGACATTTGCGAATTAAGTCTACTGGACTGCGGACACCTAAGCCGATAGATTTTTCAAGGGGACCGTCTCAACATAATTTGATTATAGTATGCGCGGTAGGAAATTGAGTTTATAACGGCAATACGGTTTGGGTTATTATAGCATCACTATGCGGTAGGTGACATAAATTTGGATGTGCCTGTTTTAGCTCGACTTTTCGAAGAAAAAGTAGAGCTAAATTGCACTCGCTCCGGCGTCGGCGTCTCCGTTGGTTAAAGGTTTTGTTAAAGTCAAATATCTCTGTTACTATCAAAGCTTTTGACTTGAAACTTATAACAGGTATTTACTATCAAAGTCTACATCAGGAGAAATAATCCCCATAACTCTTATTTGAATTTTGAGAAAATTATGCCATTTTTTAACTTAGAATTTCTGGTTAAAGCTTTTGATAAAGTCAAATATCTCTGTTCCTATCAAAGCTATTGACTTGAAACCTAAAATAGTTATTTACTATTGAAGTCTACACCAGGAAGAAAAAAACAATCTTCATTACTCTGGTTTGAATTTTGACAGAATTATGCTCCTTTTGAACTTTTTTTGGTTAAAGTTTTTGATAAAGTCAAATATCTCTGTTACTGTCAAAGCTATTTCAATTAAACTTAAAATAGTTATTTACTATCGAAGTTTACACCAGGAAAACAATCCCCATAACTCTGATTTGAATTTTGACATAGTTATGCCTCTTTTTGATATAGAATTTTCGGTTAATTTTTTTGATAAAGTCAAATATCTGTTACTATCAAAGCTATTGACTTGAAACTTAAAATACTCATTTACCATCAAAGGCTTCACCAGGAGAAACAATCCCCATAACTCTGATTTAAATTTTGATAGAATTATGCCCATTTTTAACTTAGAATTTTTGGTTTAAGTTTTAGATGAAGTCAAATATCTCTGTTACTATCAAAGCTATTGACTTGAAATTTAAAATAGTTATTTACTTTCGAAGTCTACACCAGAGGAAACAATCCACATAACTCTGATTTGAATTTTGACAGAATTATGCCGCCTTTTCACTTAGAAATTTTTGTTAAAATTTTTGATAAATTCGAATATATCTGTTACTATTAAAGCTTTTGACTTGAAACTTAAAATACTTTTTACTATGATCAAAGTCTATACGTAGGGAAATATTTCCCATTACTCTGATTTGAATTTTGACAGAGTTATGTTCCGTTTTAACTTGGAATTGTTTTACTGGTAAAGCTCTAATTCAGAGTCAAGTACTAAGAAAAGTCGAGCGCGCTGCCTTACTGAAAGATCTTGTTACGTGTTTCTGTCCATCAGAGAGACGTTGTGGTACACATATCGCCAAAAGTTTTAAAGCGAGCCATGCGCTCTGAACGTCGTTATAATATGGTGAACATTTGTGCCAAGTTTCTTTAGAATCCTTCAAGCAGTTCAAAAGTTATACATTGCACTCAAAACAAAGTTACATGACCTTTGACCCCACCCCTAAGTTTGACATTGACCTTGTCTCGATGTGGCGGACATTTGTGCAATGTTTCTTTAAAATCCCTCAGAGAGATCAGGAGTTACTGAGCGGACACGAAAAAAGTCATATGACCTTGACACCTAAGTGTGACATTGACCTTAAAGCGAGCCACATAATACAGGCGCTCTGCACGTCGTCTTGATGTGGAGAACATTTGTCAAGTTTGTTTAAAATCCTTTAAGGGGTTCTCGAGTTTCAGAGCGGAACCGACAAGAAATTGCTAATGGACAGACGGACACACAGACAGACACACACACAGACAGACAGACGGCCAGATGAACACCTGGGGTATACCAAAATACGTTCCTTCGGGCGTATAATAACAACAAAGGAATGGAGACGCAAGATATTACGTTTTCTACAGTTTTCACAATGTTTTACCTGCTGACCTACATTATGATCCCAGCTAACCCAGTTTAGATTTTTTTAATGTCCGAAGACGACGACGATGGAATACGGATACACTGCGAACAGATTAGCTCATCTTTTCAACTATGTCGCAGATGTGCAACTTATACTATTGAAGAAAATTTCAGGAAAGTGTTATGACGCTAGATCAAATACTTTTTGCGATATGCATAACAAAACACCTCTCTTGCGAACAGACAGACGGACAGATCGTCTTAGTTGTTCACAGTCCACGTAGACTTAATTCGTAAATGTCTAATATATATGAAATGACTGTAACAAACTTTAAACATTGTATCAGCTATTAAATGTAATAAGAATAATCGCCCGTAAATTGAATAAAAGATTAAAAGGCTCTTTCTCAATTTCAGTCGAACAAAAGCAATTTGTCGATTACTAATTCGAAATAGCCGTTACGGACCATGCATTTAACGAGTCTTTGGCGTATAAGCTCTATAAAACTGTATATTTATAAACGAAGCACGTATATCAATGCTTTACCTACATATTTATGTAAAAGAATGATGTCATTTTTAACAAGAAACCATCGTTAACCAATAGAAGTTGGAAGATGGAGAGGAACACCTTCAAACGGAAGAAAATGTTTATTCTGTAATGATATTATGATGAATTCCATTATGTATTAGTATGTTCACACTTTAATGATATCAGAAAGAAAAATATAGACAAGAAGTATTACCAACGACCAAATATCATAAAATTTGGAACATTACTATCTAATGATAACTATAAAGATCTTAGGAACTTAAGTTTATTTATGAATAACATAATGAAAACTATAAATATATAGGGCAAACTGTATAATTGTTATATATTGTGAAATAGTACCCTATTGTTTGTTACGTATATGCTGAAATACTATTGCATTGTCTGATACATTTACGTTGAAATATAATTATTTCATTTTTTTTGTTAGTACATAGCACTGTAATGTCATGTACTTAAACTATAATAAAATTCTAAAATGTAATTTAATGTAATTATGTGTGGGTTGTCTTATGGACAGCTGTTGTTCAGGATTGAAAAAGGGTTATCAGTGTTCTTTGTCTTAAATATTTGATACATTTTTTCATTACAGAATGTCTTCTGCATGACCTAGTATAGTATTCTTGAAGGATTATAACTTCAACACAGAGACGGAGATTAATATTTTAGGCAGAGGATTGGCAAGACAGGCAAATTCTCCAACCGTATTACCATTCCTGAGCTGGATGCCAGTCGACAGTGGTACCTGTATAATGAAATAGCGCCCCTTTGCAGCAACAGCAATGTATGCTCTAAGCTAGCAGTGCCAAAGCCATTAAAACTGAGAACTCAGTCATTTAAAACGAAGAATGAATGAATGGAAAAAAGTGTTTAACATTTAAAGTGATACAGAGAAAGAGCTTAGCTCATTTGGTATTTTCTGGTTTTTGATTTTTTTAAAGGTGTACTGGACCCAAATTCCATATATATGAATGTGAACAAATGCTACATATAGTTATGTAAACATTGAATTAACAAGTTTATGGAGTCAACAGTAGGCTGAACACAGTATAAATGTGAAAATCCTTTAAAACACTGGAAGATTTTTCAACAGTCTACTGTTTAGTACTGCATGACATAAAATCATGAATGTAGCTCTACATACACAGTTGATGCATACATTAAGCAAAGTTAAATATATTTATTGATGACTCTCCACATTTAAAGTAATTACCTAAATATTAAATATTTTAGTGAAGATATATTTTATGCAACTATATAAGTTGAAAAAAGCTACCCTCCAGGAAGAATATTTTGAAATGATACTTTTACTTGAAAATTTATGTGAAAAATGTAGAAAATAGATGTTAAAATGAATTCTTTATTTTATAAAACAATGTTGTTGCCATGGAAACAGAACTTGAGTTACTTATTCCTTACTCGACTTACAATAATTCTAGGCGAAGAAAAACATGGCATGTGTTCAGAACATGTCTTGTAGGTCTTATAGTGAGTAATTAAATCATGTTGAAGAAATAGTGAACGCGATGAGACTTTTTTTGTTGTTAATTTGTCTGTTACTTATTCGCGTTTGAATAAGGAATAAGTAACACAATGAATCCAGTTACTTATTCCTTATTCGAAGTATATCAGTTCCCGGCGAAAACGATATGACATGTGTTCAGAACACGTTTTGTAGGTGTTATATAGAGAGTAATAAAATCAAGTTGAAGAAATGATTAACGAGATGAGGTGTTATCTTAGGTTCATCTTTTACTTTTTCCAGTTCTAATTATTCGACTTCTGAAATTTTCTGATGAAAGAAAAATGTCATGTGTTCGGAACACGTTTTGTAGGTTGAAAAGTGTGTTACTAAAACATATTGAAAAAAAAGGTGAACGTGATGAGACTTAATCTGGTGTATATTTCTCTGTTACTTATTCGCGTTTGAATAAGGAATAAGGAATAAGTAACAAAATGAAACTAGTTCCTTATTCCTTATTCGAGTTATAATACTTCTAGGTGAAAAAAGACATGGCATGTGTTCAGAACACATTTTGTAGGTCTTATAGTGAGTAATTAAATCATGTCGAAGAAATAGTGAACGCGATGAGACTTTTTTGTTGTTAATTTGTCTGTTACTTATTCGCGTTTGAATAAGGAATAAGTAACAAAATGAATCCAGTTAATTATTCCTTATTCGACGTATATTACTTCTCGGCGAAAGCGATATGGTATGTGCTCACAACACGTTTTGTAGGTCTTATAGTGAATAATTAAATCATATTGAAGAATTGGTGAACGAGATGAGACTTTATATGGTATTAATTTGTGTGTTACTTATTCGCATTTGAATAAGGAATAAGTAACAAAAATGAATCCAGTTACTTATTCCTTATGCGACTTTTATCATTTCTTGGCGAAATAGATAAGAGATGTGTTCAGAACACGTTTTTGTAGGAGATGATACTTTATCTGGTATTAATGTGTCTGTTACTTATTCGCATTTGAATAATGAATAAGTAACAAAAAGTACTTAGTTACTTACTCCTTATTCGAAAAAAGAATAAGGAATAGGTAACCAACTTTCTCGTCATATACGGTAAAATGCTGACGTAACCAAATTTTTACTCTAATCATAAATATTTTTTTTGCTTCAAGGCGTTCATTTTAGCTTTGATGGAAAAGAAAATATCAGAAAAATATTTAAAGCTGGCAGTAGTTATATAAACACCTTTTATGAACTACAAGAAGATATTTCATTGTTTGAATATGACGAAAAACTGGAGGCGAAATGATATCTTTAGCATACAAGCTGTTTAGAACGTGGTGTCGTCAAGTGTAATGTTTGACGTTCCGCTAGATGACGCTGCATTACGCCTTCTTGGTCTTAAAAGTACAGTGCATTCGCGATGCTACGAATCGCAATTTAACGAAATACCGGTATACTACGAAAAGGTGTTGTGGTCCCGGCTGCTTGCCTTCTTTTTTCTATGTAACAAAGTCGCGGTTTTACGAAAACGCAATTTTACGAAAAATGCGCTCCTACGAATGTATTGTTATGCCCTTAAAACCTGTTTTCAACTTGTTTTAGTTGCGATTTTACGAATACCTGTATTGTCTAAGTTTTCACACCTTCCATAACGGCGTGAAAACGCTTTAGAGTGGAAAGTGTCACTATCATTTAGCTGGGCGTAAATAATAAGTGTGTAAACTTAGTAATTAAATTCGAAACATATACGCTGTGCACTATGACACAAGTAAGTGGTTAATTTTTTCTACTATAACTATTAGATCGGATGACATGCCAGTCACACTTGCTTCGATATCTATACGTCTTACAAAAATACTGCAGAAAGAGAATAAAAAGAAATATTCAAGTCCTGGTCGTCTGTATATTGTCGTTTTATTATACCAAACAATTCAGTAAAGGGATGCTGAGGGTATCGGAATATGCAATTGCGATTTTTTTTTCTTGTGTAACAATTTACATTGTATATGTATTATGTACAGTGAGTAAAATATTTAGAGAAGAAAAAAACAATCCGTTTTACCTGAGGACAGATTCGAATAAGATTTGTAGTAAACCCAGATGTACTTATAAAATTGGTATACATGTACTTAGATAAATCACATTTTTAAATATCACGGTTCACGACTGTTAAAATGCTGTATAGCGAAATTTCCAATGCTACGCTCGAACGAAAATGCGATATTACGAATAAAACGACTGGTCCCTTGCCTTTTCGTAGGATCGCGATTGTACTGTATTTTATTTTAACTCTAGTGGCTCTACAAGTGCTCAAGTGATCCCATTTGAACAAATTTGGCATAATACCTTATAAAGATGTTACAGACCAAGTTTGATGAAGATCCATCAAGTGGTTCATAAGAAGAAGGTATTTCTATTTTAAGCTCTAGTAGCCCTTAAAAGGGGCCAAAATGCTCACAACTGAACAACTTCGTTTAATGAAGACCCACCAAGCAGTTCATGAGAAGAAGTTATTCGAAGGTATTTCTATTTTTAACTATAGCAGCCCCTAATGTGTCTCCACTTGAACAAATTTGTTAAATGACGATCTATCAAGCATTTAAAGGCATTTCTATTTATAACTCTAGTGGCCATTTAAAGAGACCAAGCCCCCCCCCCACCATATAACCACATTATAATGATCCTACAAACCAAGTCTGATGAAGATCCATGAAGATCCATCTAGCTGTTCATGAGAAGAATTACTTTAAAGATATTTCTATTTTCAGCTCTAGTGACCCCTCAAAGGAACTAAGTGCCCCCGTTTGAGTAAAATTGGGAGAGGACCTTACAATGATGCGGCCAGTTGTGTGAAATCTCAAGAAAGTGTAGAGCGGATGTATTGCATATACTAAGCATTTCATCATGTGCCATTTTCAGCCTGTCGATTCCGTTCTTTTCATAATGAAAACGAGTAAAACTCCCGTCTCCGGACACTAACTTTTGCGCGACCTGTAGAGATGGTACCTAAAAAAATCAATTTCATCTTCACAGTTTTTTTTTCAATGTGAAAGCACCAATTTACCAAATATATGTTTTTCCTCCTCTCCATGTAAAATTAGAAATATGTGATATTTAAAAATGACCGTCACAATGTAGTTCATGAAAACGTGATGAATATGGCTGCGCCGAAAAAACTAAATAAAATCTCTGCGTAAATACATGTACGAGTTAACATATATTTTACACCGTATATATCTTTGGAAATAGACTTCAAGGAAGCTTTCTTTGAAAGCTTGTTTTCAAATCAATACACTTTACAATATTTACAAATTTATTTACATAAAATGATTTTTAACAATGAATAAATGATGAATAGAAAAAGAAACTGATTATAAGAAAGAAAAAAAAAGAAAATCAGAGTTCAGTATCTCTAGATACAAAGTTCACTGACAATTCCGTTGTAACGTGACGTGGCACAGATGTTTCAGTTAATTTCAAACTTTAAGTAGCACAAAAATATCCCATATCTTCAGATAAAGTCCCTTTAAACCGTTGACTCCGTATTGGCTCCCTATGGTGGTAGGTGATTGCATCCCTGAGCTGACTTCAGAGGATAACAAAAATCATCGTCTTTGCGGTTTACGGCACAACCATGGGACGAAAGCTCTGCGCTGGGAAAATCACATCCAGGCGAGTGAAAACAAGTGAACCTCGGGCATTGTACTTCCGGGTTATGACATCACCAGGTAAAATCGTCTGGCGGAAGAAGCTAAAATATTTAGCATATGGTAAGCAGCATAGCAAAACAAACAAGTCGAAAGATTTCCTGCGGTCATAAGTTATACAGACCAGAAATTGTTGATAGTATAACGTATGGGTGAATAACGTACTTGTTTTGTTTCTATTATACCATTACGCCTTAATGTAAGAAATATTACTCCATTCTACATGATTTACAAGTAGATATATGAACAATGTATTTCTTAATTCTGAAAGTTTTGTTTTGAGCAAAAATAACTATATTTCCCTTTCATGTATAACATAACTTTAAGCACAACTGGTCGCATTCCTTGACTATTCACAAATGTGATTCATGCCTTCACCTGGACTTGCTTGACAACACAGGACCATAATCTAGGAAATTGAAGAACAATTAACATGAAAACCCTTATGCACAACAAGGTATCAATATTGATCATTGCTGAAAGTTTGAATAAATTATATGAAATAATGAATGAGGAATCTAAGTCACAAACATTTCTCTATATATCATATAGAGTGCTAGCTATATTGCAACAAGAGCTGTTGGAGGACAGCAACGCTCGACTATTCAACAGCCTTGTCAATTGAATGAATACAAAAGTTGAAAAAGGGGCATAATTTTGTAAAATGCAGAGTAGAGGTATTGAACCTCTGTACTGCATGTCATATCATGACAGTGAACAAGTGTGTGAAGTTTCAATCCTTTCCAATTTGTGGATACTGAGATACCAGCTTACATACAAAATCTTAACAAAAAACTGCTAAGTCAAAGGGGCATAATTTTGTAAAAATGCCAAGTAGAGTTATGGGATCTTCACAGTGCATGTTAGATCATGACAGTGAACAAGTGTGTGAAGTTTCAATCCATTCCAATTAGCGGATACTGAGATATCAGATTACATACAAAAATTTAACCAAAAACTGCTTAGTCGAAAAAGGGACATAATTTTGAAAAAAAAGAGAGTAGAGTTATGGGACTTGCTTAGTGCATGTCAGATCATGATAGTGAACAAGTATGTGAAGTTTCAATCCATTCCCATTAGTAAGTACTGAGATACCAGCTTACATACAAAACCTTAACCAAAAATTTCTAAGTCGAAAAAGGGGCATAATTTTGTAAAAAAGCAAAATAGAGTTATGGAACCTGTGCAATGTAGATCAGTTCATCACAGTGAATAAGTGTGTGAAGTTTCAATCTATTCCCACAAGTGGTTACTGAGTTACCAGCCTTAACCAAAAATTTCTAAGTCGAAAAAGGGGCATAATTTTGTAAAAAAGCAAAATAGAGTTATTGAACCTGTGCAATGTAAGTCAGTTTGTCACAGTGAATAAGTGTGTGAAGTTTCAATCCATTCCCACAAGTGGTTACTGAGATACCAGCTTACATACAAAACCTTAACCAAAATCGGGACGCGGACGCGGACGCCGACGCCGACGCATGGGCGAGTGCAATAGCTCACTATTCTGAAACACTGTTTATGTTGTAATTATTTTATTTAAATTTAGTAACATAGTAACGCTTGTGTAATTGATTGGATTGCTCATGATAAATAAATTAGATAGTAAAATTCAAGCAAATTTGCGTAACTATGCGTAAGGTAACGTATGTACAATAAGCATTTTTACATACAGAAAGACTATCATACGGAAGTAAATGATATCACATTCTGCTAGATTTAAATGAGGTTTTATCATTTAAAATAATTCTAGTTATTTTGGATACATAATTAGGTAGTTGACGCAAACTGATATCTGTTTTATATCGGTGCTTTGGGGGGGGGGGGGGGGGGGGGGGGGGGGTAACGTTAATTGTAACGTAATATTATTAAAAATCTTGGAAAGGCTGAAGAAACTTAAATAAAAATGACACAGACAAGTAGCTGATAGGTCAGACTATTCAAATATAACAAAATGTTTACAATGGATGTCATTTAAAATGATAAAGTTTGTTCTCAAAAAAAAAAAAAAAAAAAAAAAAAATAAACAGTTCTATTCCGCTTTTATATGTAACGTATTGTAACACTTGTATTTCCGTAATGCCAAAATGTCTAGATGTTACAAAACAGGAATATGCTTTACAGACACATGCCTCTCAAAATTCATAGTGTAAAAACTCCCCATGAGTGAAAGAGTGGGCTGCAGTTTTGTCACTCTAGTTCATAGCCTAATACTTTCGGCTGCTTCGGAGTGCAGTACGGAACAAGTTCCTTTCAGAAATTCTGGCATTTTTGTGGAGAATATTGAAAAAGTATGCGAAACTCAAATTAATTTAAAGGATCACACTTATTTTAAATACATATTTATTTCTGCAATTACATTAGCGATTCAAATGCTGGGGAAGGGACGAATTATTGGAATTATACACAAATGTCAGCTTTAAACTGCAAACAATTTAATTCGAATTAGAAGAAAAAAGTCATGGGGTGTATGATACATGCATGTACCAGATTTTTTATTTTGATATGCACACATGTGTACAATCCTGCTGGCTACAAAACAATTACATTGAAAGCTATAACAACTCAAATGACAAATGGATTACTCTCACTAACTAGAGAAAATGAATGAATAGATACGATAGATAAGTTCCATTTTTTTTTCATATTAAGTTTCAGTACAAATGATTACAAGTCTCGGTTAAATGAAAAAACATTTCTCTGTTTCAGAGGGCGAGTGTCATCATACGGAAGCTTGTATTATTTAATCATACAACCATTCTTTGAATATTTCTTCTTGGATTTTTTTTAAGTTTAAATGTTGCAGCATTAAAATATAGCAAAAATCGGTTGCAACACACATCTGATATTAAATACCTGTTCACACGAGAAAAGATCATACATAACTATGCACGAATTTACCTGCTTCACCGACTGAAATCAATCAATGTTTAATAAATAGTTTTAAAAACTGATCTAAACGTGCATAATTGTCATAGGGTAAAGGTTAATAATGAAATTGCCATCTATCAAGTGATTTAATATCGGCCTAGTCATTTGTCTTCGGGCAGTTGTATTGACCGCGGCCTTCAGGCTTCAGCCAATACGACAACCCTTGGAAAAAATAACAAAATAACAAGGCTAATATGAAATCACTCGATTAATAACTCATTTTATAACATTATAATATTATGATATCCCAGTAACCTTGGTAAAGTTATCTGAAAACAAATAAACTAAAAACAAAAGAGAATCTGTTTACTCCTTACCAGGAGTATAGTTCATGAAATGTAGTACACAAACTGATGATATTGGGGAGCAAAATCTAGTGCTTTTCAAGGTTGTTTGTAAATAGGTACTAAACTTCACCTTGCATACTTACTCATTTTCTAAGAAACGGAAAAAAAGCTAAAACAGGTTCAGAAAAATGTGAAAAGTGGTTTGAAACGTAATATCTGTTGAAAAATTGAACTGAGCTATAAAATGTCCTTTCAAACTATGAATGTTTTCAACATGTTAATATCAATAAAGTTATAATAGGCAACACAAAAAAGAAGTGCCCCTTCAACATTAAAATGTGTTGTTAAAATGTTTTGTTTATAAAAAGCCTTTTTACCAGGAAAATATCATCTTCTTTATTCATCAGTACTAATTAATGTCCTGTTACCACTTTGGTTTAAACAGTATTTTATTGACATAATTACATCTGTTACACTAAATTGTTAAATGCACAAACATAGGATTGAGTAGAAAGCTATAAGCTTTTTTAAAACTCAATACAATTTCAATGGTAACAATATAAACAATCCATCATAAATGTTCTGCTTGCAGTTTCTTCGTTTATGTATGGTATCTGACAAAATGTGTCAACTGTAATTTTAAAATAGATTGACAAAAAGGATTTTTGGATAAGAAAATTAAAACGTTTATATGAATTATTATGTTTATATGAAAAATTGTAACTGCTTTATCCTGCAATAATATCTAAGAAGATAGAAATAGGAAGGAAGAAAGAAAATTAGAGGAAATGGGGTCGATAGGTCAGAAATTCCATTTAAGACACATGGTGTTTTAGGACTTCCGTTAAGGCTGTAAAGAAGGGCTAAACTGACAAAGAACCTGGAATGCAAAGCTATTATTACAGCTATTAGTGGTGTTCAAGAAATAAAGTAATAAAGGAATTAATTACATATCGAATCTCTTTGTCTTCTGTATATATTTATGTACATGGAGAAATATGGAGTTGTTGAGTCTGCTTGGAATTGAGGAATCACCATGTAACAGTGTTTTTAGTGTAACAGTGGTAATTGGCCTAATACAGTTATGTAGTTCTGTGCGCTCTCTCTGGTAATTAAGACAGCTGAATAAGAAATGATGTGTACAAAAAAAATCTATAAATAAACATTTATTTTTCAATCTCTACAATAGACTTAATCATGATCATCTTGTCAACGTGTCAACCTGTCGACCTGTCAACCTGTCGACCTTTCAACCTGTCGATCTGTCAACCTGTCGACCTTTCAACCTGACGACCTGTCAACATGTCGACCTGTCAACCTGTCTTATTTCTATGTTGATAACTATTTTTTTATTATAAATCAATGGGATGAGTTCTAAATAAAGAACAAGATAAAACAGTCTCGTTCTCATCACTAGAAATGTAGAAATATATTATTTATACATGGGCTGAGTTCTAAATAAAGAACAATATAAAATAGTTTGGCTCTCATCACTAGAAATGTAGTAATATATTATTTATTATTTACTAAACACGTATTAATACTTTATAGCGTACTATTTAAAAAACTAAATCACGAAACTAGTGTTGGAGAATCTCTGTGGTCTAACGGAAGTTGGTTCCAGTCACTAACAGTTGATGGACGAAAGGAGTTTGCAAAGAGCTGTGTGTGACAAAGCAGGTTTCTGGAATCACCGGCATTTCTAAGATTGTATACGGATGTTTGTGAAACAGTGTCAGGTACCAATGAAGAAAGATACTGTGGAGTTAAATGATTTTTTATTTTGTAGAAAAGAGTGAGTTTATGTTTTTGCCTTCTGACTTTAAGGGGTTAGAATCCAATCTCTTTATAAATATTGGCAAAAGAAACAAGTTTGGTGGCTCCTATAATAATTCTGCATGCTTAAAGTTGGATTTTCTCAAGTTCAAATTCATCTTGCTGGGTTATATTATCCCAAACGACATCAGAATACTCCAGAAGAGGTCGTATAAAAGACAAATATATAGTTTCAAGAGACTTGCGGTCAAGAATAAATTTCAAGGTTCTCATTATGTTGATTCTTTTCCATGCCTTTTCTTTGATACTATCTACATGTTCGTGCCAGTTTCCCTCATTTGAAAAAACAACACCAAGATGTTTGTGAGACGTCACCTCGTTGACTGGAACACCATACATATACAGAGGAGGATGCAGGGGTTTGTTATTTTTACGAGAAATAAGAAGTGATTCTGTTTTTAGGGTTGAAGTCGACAAGCCACTCATTTGCCCACTCGTCTATTTTCATGAGGTCTGAATTAAGGGTTTCGGCTGCAGTGACCGGGTTGTCAACAACAATGTACAAGCTAGTATCATCAGCAAAGAGAACAATGTCATTAATAAAGACGATAAAAAGAAGTGGACCAAGGATAGAACCTTGTGGCACACCTGCTGAGATAAAAACTGTTTGAGAAGAACCTCCAGGAAGAACAACTTTCTGCTTTCTCTTAGATAAGTAGTCACGAAACCATTTTAACAGGCTTCCACATACACCTGCAGATTCCAGCTTGAACAAAAGACCTTTGTGTCATACGCGGTCAAAAGCTTTGGATATATCACAAAAAACTGCACGGACTTCTTTACCTTCATCTAATGCTTGGCAAAACGTATTATATATAGAAACTAGTTGGTTGGTATTTGAGTTATTGGGAACAAATCCAGATTGGAGAGCTGAGATAGTGTTATTTGCTGAAAAGAAGTTGAAGATTTGCTTGTGAATGATTTTTTCCAGTACTTTGCTGATTGTGCTTAGAAGTGATATAGGCCTGTAGTTTGAGACTAGCTGTGGGTCATTCTTCTTGAAAACAGCACATACATGTGCCAATTTCCATTTGGATGGCATCTGACCAGTGCTGATAGATATGTTAAAAAGATGACAGAGTGGTCTTGCAAGTTCCTGAGAGAGTTCCTTCAGGATTCTGTTGTTCACGTTGTCAGGTCCTGCAGCTTTACCTACTGTAAGTGATTTGAGTGTTTCTGTTACTTCTTCCTCTGTGATGATAATTGTGTTAAGTTGTGGATGATTTGTATTTGTTTGCATGTGTGGCAGTGTTTTGTTATTGTCATCTAGTAATGTTTGAGACTGAAAGAAATTGTTAAGCAAGTTTGCTTTATCTGTATCTTCTGTTACAAGAGTACCATTGTCATTTAGTAGTGGAACGGATGTGTTTTTGGATGGTGATATAAACTGTTTTAGTATCTTCCAATGGTCAGATATTTTAAGATTTTCAGTCTTTAGTTTATTTGATAATTTTACTGAAAGTTGTGTTTTTGCATTACGTAATAATTGTGTAGTTTTTTTCCTTATTTGTTTGTAAATGTTCCAGTGACGTTCATTTTGGGTTCGTTTGGCCCTGTCATAAGCTCTCTTTCTCTTTCCTACATGTTTTCTTACGTCGTTATACATCCATGCAGGGTCGGATTGTCTTATTGTTGCTATTGTGTTTGGAACGTGCTTTTTAGAGATAGATAGAATTGTAACAGTAATATTTTCTACATATGCATTAATATCATCGTCAGCTAGGGAGTCCCAATTAATAGATGCTGCTTCTCTTCTCAGGTTGTCATAATCCCCTTGGTCGAATTTCCATATATTGCGCTTATACTTTTTCGGATAAGGTTTGGAGCAATTGAGACAACAATAGACGGGGCAATGGAATCTAAAATTCTGGTCAAGAAAGGGAACACTACATGCAGAGGATACTAGAAAAAGGTCAATAAGAGAGTGAGATGTTTCAGTAAAATGAGTTGGTTCATTTATGAGCTGAATCATGTTGTATTGTGATGCTATTATGTTGCCGGTTTTAACATATCTAAATTAAAGTCTCCTGTGACGATTACACTATTGATGTTTGTATCAAAGGCAAGTCCTATAGAGTTTTCTATGTTTGACAAAAGGAGGGGGGATTAGTTTGGAGGGCGATAGAATGTACCATAAAGAAATTTTTTACGCATGATTCTAAGTTCAATCCATATACATTCGACTCCAGCATCTCTAGATCAGGTCTCCTGATAGCAGGGATATGACTTTTAACATAAACAAGAACGCCGCCATGGGAATCACCTGGTCTGTCCTTTCTGAAAGGTGCAGCATAATTATCAAACGTGATACAATCAGACTCAGTGTCATTACTCAACCAGGTTTCGGTAAAAGAGATGACATCGAAATGCTGGAGTTCTCCTTGTAATATATCTTGTTTATGGAAAAAAACTCTGAACATTATAATGTACGAAAGATAATGAATTCTTAAAACAATCAACGATATAAAGAGTAGACGACAAGGAAGATGATGACAGTGAAGAAGATGGCTGATTACCGTTTGAGCTAGGTCCTGGGTTCTCATGAACATCGCCCGCTAGAAGAAGAATCAAAGCCATCCAGGTTATCAGCTCAAAGGTTGTAAAGCGCTTTAGACTCTTTGTCCTTATCTGGAGTCCAACAAAAAGTCCTACCCTCGCCCTTTATATAAGATTAAATCTACAGACATTAAGTTATACCCGGACAGAATATACTATAGGGCGAAGTAATCCATAATCTTAAGTGACCTATCGGAAAAGAAAGAAAAGAAAGTAGGAGTAAAGATTGGCGAGGAAAAGTAATGATAAGTAAGATAAGCAGATCGCAAGTGCGCATTTTTGTTTGTGTGTGTGATGTAAACTTCACGACAAGATTGACTTTTTCCTTTTGATACTGTATGGTAAACAAATTAGTGCTATATCGCCAATGTTCACATGTCCTTGACACCCGTATGTATACCTAATATGGACTTGATTGACAGCGATGGGACATAGTGAAATCTGATTGGTCATTTAGTTTGGGCAAGCATAATACGTGTGTATTTCATTGGCTTCCACGATTTACAGGATAATTATTGTTAAAACACGTGTTTATGAATGGAAAACTTTACTAGCGTGTAAATATGACTAAACTGTGACTTAAAGATGTATTTGAAAGGCATTATATGTTAATTTTACGTGGAAAATATGTACTAGATTCTAGTCCTATTATTATGTCTCCAACCACACAGTGGTGTGGGAGACATATTGATTTCCTCCAGTCTGTGTGTGTGTGTGTGTGTGTGTGTGTGTGTCTGTCTGTCTGTCACAAAGCTTGTCCGCACTCTAAGTCAAACATTTCTCATCCGATTTTCAACAAACTTAAACAAAATGTGTTAGACCATAAGACCTCGGCCAAGTTCGATAACTAGCCAAATCGGTCCAGGCGTCTTGGAGTTATGGCCCTTGAATTACCAAAAATCGGCCTTTTTACTCTTGTCTGCACTCTAATTCAAACATTTCTCATCCAATCTTCACCAAACTTGAACAAAATGTATTTAGCCATTAGACCTCGGCCAAGTTCGATAACTAGCCAAATTGGTCCAGGCATTTTGGAGTTATGGCCCTTGAATTACCAAAAATTGGCCTTTTTACTCTTGTCCGCACTCTAATTCAAACACTTCTCATCCAATCTTCACCAAACTTGAATAAAATGTGTTTGACCATGAGACCTCGGCCAAGTTCGATAACTAGCCTTATCGGTCCAGGCATTTTGGAGTTACGGCCCTTGAATTATCGAAAAATTGGCATTTTTACTTTTGTCCGCACTCTAAGTCTAACATTTCTCATCCAATCTTCACCAAACTTGAACAAAATGTGTTTGGCCATAAGACCTTAGCCAAGCTCGATAACTAGCCAAATCCGCCCAGGCACTTTTGATTTATGGCCCTTGAATTACTGATTGGATCCACTCATCCAGACCATCTAATTGGATCCACTCGTCTAAGCCATCTACAGACACTAGACATTTTTCATAGGGGCAGTTGTGGGAGACATGCGCTTTTCTCAAAAGCATCTCTAGTTACAAAATAAATATTCAGGAAATAACTTGTGCATTCCCTGAACTGTGCTGAAATTGAAAAAAAGTACAGGTGTTTTCAAATTTCACTTGGTGTTGGCTGCCTTCCTAAATTCATTAAAGGTTATGAGAATATAAAGCAAAGATGAAGTTATTTTGGACTGGATATTAAACTAGAAGAGATATATTATGAGAGAGAGAATATAAAGCAAAGATGTAGTTATTTTGAACTGGATGTTAAACTAGAAGAGATATATTGTGAGGGAATTTATTTACCATGCTGGATGCTGGACCAAGACATAAAATCAACTACTGACAGTAGTACTGTATATTGTTCAGTAAGTAACATTTGTTAGAACATTGTTTGTTTTTTTTTTTGTTATCTTTCAAATGATTAATTAAACTACATGTGTTCTAAAATATAAATGCAATTATTGAGACAGTATGTGTAACAGACCTTTTTTTCAAATATTACTTTTTAAATCTTACAACCATTTTAAATAAACAAATTGCAAGCATAATCATTGTTTTTGATCCATATATTGGCAGGTTTAAGTTAAGTAAAAAAGCAATAACTTGTAATGACCTTGATTAACAATTTCTGCTCACATAAAATGTAGAATCTTGTTTGAGACTACTATTTAGAATTAAAACAAGAGCTGTCGGAGGACAGCAACGCTCGACTATTCAACAGCCTTGTCAATTGAATGAATACAAAAGTTGAAAAAGGGGCATAATTTTGTAAAATGCAAAGTAGAGGTATTGAACCTCTGTACTGCATGTCATATCACGACAGTGAACAAGTGTGTGAAGTTTCAATCCTTTCCAATTTGTGGATACTGAGATACCAGCTTACATACAAAAACTTAACCAAAAACTGCTAAGTCAAAGGGGCATAGTTTTGTAAAAATGCCAAGTAGAGTTATGGGACCTTCACAGTGCATGTTAGATCATGACAGTGAACAAGTGTGTGAAGTTTCAATCCATTCCAATTAGTGGATACTGAGATATCAGATTACATACAAAAATTTAACCAAAAACTACTAAGTCGAAAAAGGGGCATAATTTTGAAAAAAAAGAGTAGAGTTATGGGACTTGCTTAGTGCATGTCAGATCATGACAGTGAACAAGTATGTGAAGTTTCAATCCATTCCCATTAGTAAGTACTGAGATACTAGCTTACATACAAAACCTCAACCAAAAATTTCTAAGTCAAAAAAGGGGCATAATTTTGTAAAAAAGCAAAATAGAGTTATGGAACCTGTGCAATGTAGGTCAGTTCATCACAGTGAATAAGTGTGTGAAGTTTCAATCCATTCCCACAAGTGGTTACTGAGTTACCAGCTTACATACAAAACCTTAACCAAAAATTTCTAAGTCGAAAAAGGGGCATAATTTTGTAAAAAAGCAAAATAAAGTTATGGAACCTGTGCAATGTAAGTCAGTTTGTCACAGTGAATAAGTGTGTGAAGTTTCAATCCATTCCCACAAGTGGTTACTGAGATACCAGCTTACATACAAAACCTTAACCAAAATCGGGACGCGGACGCGGACACCGACGCCGACGCGGACGCCGACGCATGGGCGAGTCCAATAGCTCTACTATTCTATGAATAGTCGAGCTAAAAATGAAACAACTTTACCTAATAGCATATAGTATCATCTGTATTTATTTAATATATACATAATTGGAATGTACACAAAAATAATAGTTTTCATTCTGCAGTTATATAATAGTATAGTACAGCAGAAGTAAAATCATGGAATGTTTTTGTTTGATCTGTAGATCTTTATGTATGATATTCTCTTGTAGGAAAGATCTATATGTAAATTTTATGCATAATGTAGCTTAAATACACAGGAGTAACAACAATTAGATTTTAAAACTAATATACAAATTAACATAATTTCATGTGTACCAAATATCCTCATGATTAAAATATAAACAACAATAATAATGTGCATGCTGCAGTATGGTACATGAGACATGGTTCTATCACAAAGCAAAAATGAGCTACTAATAATGGTCAGAGAACTTTTTTATGTCTATCAGTTTAGAAGTGATCTGGTTGTAGTAGAATTCTGGTCTTTACATAGGTGATTTTTCATAGGTAAAATGTATAAATATACATACACATTTAAATTTCATGTTCTCATAATGAGGTTAAAAGTACACAGTAACAGCAACTACCATACAACAACAATTTAATTGTATACAAGTTCATTAGTATGCATGTATAATTATTCACACCATCATAATCATCATTATCATTAATTTCATCATCATTAAACACAACCATGACATCATAATAATCATCATCATCATCACCATCAAGCAGCAAACTAATTGTATACAATTTCATGACTATGCATGCATAATTATTCACTAAACAATATGTGCTTGTATGTTATCATCATTATCATCATCATCGTCATCATCAAAATCGTCTTTACAATTAGCAGTTTACAAACATTTATTGTTTACAACATCATCATCATTATCATTATCTTCCTCATCATTTAACACTACCATAGCATCATAATCTTCTTCATAATCATCGCCATCATCATCATCATCAATATCACCATCATCATCATCACCATCAAGCACGATTTAATTTTTAACAATTTCATTATTATGCATGTATAATTATTCACGAAACATGTTCTCATCATTATCATCATCATCACCATCATCATCATATTTACAATCAGCAGTTTGATCTTTACATTTATTGGTTACATCATCATTATCACTATCATCATCATCACTAAGCACTGCTATAACATCATAATCATCATCATCATCATCACCTTCGAGCAGCAGTGTAATTGTAAACAATTACATGATTATACATGTATAATTATTCAATAAACAATATGTTCTTTTATGTTTTCTTCATTATCATCATCATCATCATTATCATCATCATCATCATTATCATCATTATCACCATCATTTTTACAATCAGCAGTTTATTCTTATGAATAAAATATACACTTATTATTATCATTATCATCAACATCACCATATCATCATCGTCATCATCATTATCATCAACAGTCACTATCATTTCAGTAAACAGATATGTAAATCATTTTAAATCATTTTTTATATATTTGTTTATACTAATATCCATAATCACACTCATCATCATTGACATCATCAACATAATCATCAGCATCAAACACAACCATGTTATCACATCATTATCATCAAACATCACCATATCATCATCATCATCATCATCATCAACAACAATCACTATCATTTCAATATACAGATGTGTACAATTAAATCATTTTTTTTATATATTTGTTTATACTAATATCCATCATCACAATCGTCAAAGTTGTCATCATCAACATAATCACCAGCATCAAACACAACCATGTTATCACATCATTTACATTTTTCTATTTTATTTATATATATAAATATATACTTATTCAAATATAGTGTATAACCTCCTGGTTAACATGCTGATTTACTGACCCTCTGGCTTCTATTGATATTTCAAAAGGTCAGCTTTACAGTTTATTTTAATGGTTTCTTCTGCCTTAGTTTAAATATATATGTTTCCATTATAGGTCCATGATACTTTGACATTTGTAGTTGGATCTTTTTTCATCATCCTAGCCTCATATGCTAGGTAAGATCTACATTTTGTTAAGTCTTCATTTATATAAATTTTCTCCTTTTGTTCTTTTAAGGCTTTTCTACATTTGATGAACTTTGTTTTAGCTCTGTAGGCGGTGAACTTAACTATAATGTCTCTTGTCTTGTCTTTCTTAGGAGAACCTACTCTATGTGCATTGTCTATATCATTGGCAGTTATATCTGCTCCATCTTTCTGAGCAACAGCTGTGACAATTTCAGTTATTTTTTCATCTTTTTGTTCAGTATAATTACCAATTCTGACACTGTTTTTTTTCTGCTATACTGTTCTGCTTCATCTTGTTTTCTTTCTATTTCTATTTTTGACATTTTCAGATCATATATTTCTGTTTTCAGATGCTCTATTTCTGATTTCATTTCTGTTGTTGTTTCTTCAACTTTTGCACAGACCATTAATATTATTTCTTCTTTAAGAGTCTCTTTTATGACAGATGCTATTCTTACTATATCATGGTCTGATAAGCTAGCATTTACTACAGCTGAGCCCATTGGAGAGGTCATAATCGGTTGTGTCATATGTGGAGATCCCAGGTTAAACATTGGTGGGTGAGGAAACATGGGGATGTGTTGTATTTGGGAATTTTGCATTTCACCTATATTTTGAGTTTCACACTGAGAGCTCTCATTCATATTTATATTACTGTTATTGGTGTCCATGCTCTCTTTCTTATTCTTATCTTGATCTAATTTATTGGACTCTCCTGACTGTCTATATTTCTTTTCAGAGTTTACTATTTCCTCAGGAGAAGTTACTTTTCTTTTTGTTGATGTGGACCTACTCCTTTGTCTAGGACAGGGGGTTTCTGGTTTTTTCTGGTCTGTTTCTCTTCTATTTTTTGGACCCATCTAACTTGTTTCGTTTCATATATTTTTTCTCATATGGCTATATCTCTTGTGTAACACTTTGTATGCTAGAGTTTTAACTTGTATTTTAACTTGTATTTTATCTTAGATTTTGGTAAACAATTCAAAGTATATGTTTTCGGACATCACACTGTTTTCGGATACTTAGCACAATTCTCCATGGTTTTGGGCTATTATTTTATTATGTTTACTTCTCTGTTCCTTAACAACGTAAGCCGAATCTGTCGTGAAGATGTAGTTTTTCGTCAGTTTTACAATTTTTTTTGCAAGATTTTTATGCAACTGTGTTACCGGAAGTCCGCCTTTTATTTTTATTTGAATCACTTTGTTTTGGCGTGCAGAAATGAAAGCTGTTATTGTAAATGTTTTACTTAGTTAATTTTTTCTAGGAATAGAAATCCGTTCCGAAAGAAAATACATATAGCCAAAAATGTGCTAGAGGGAATGTTAGGACTTCATATTTGGACTTGTTATCCCCCGCCGATAAAATCGGGAGGTGGGTATTGAAATGGCGTTGTCCGTCCGTCAGTCAGTCCGTCCGTCCGTCCGCAGCCATTTCTCAGTAACTACCTGGTAGAATTTCATGAAACTTGAAATAAACATGAACCAACATACTGCGATGATGCCCGTCAAGTTTTTTTTTTGATTGGTCAATTTCCCTTAGAGTTATTGCCCTTGATTTAATGAAAAATGTCCGTCCGCAGCCATTTCTCAGTAACTAGCAGGTAGAATTTCATCAAACTTGAAATAGACATGAACCAAGATACTGCAATGATGCCCTTCAAGTTTTTTTTCGATTGGTCAATTTCCCTTAGAACTATTGCCCTTGATTTAATGAAAAATGCATAAAAAATGTCCGTCCGCAGCCATTGCTCAGTTACTAGCAGGTAGAATTTCATCAAACTTGAAATAAATATGAACCAACATACTTTGATGATGTCCGTCATTTTCTTTTTTTCATTGGTCAATTTTCCATACAGTTATTGCCCTTTAATTGTTTAAAAATCCACAGATTTGTACATGACGAACCAACCAATTGGAAGAATTTCATTAAACTTCTTTCATTCTTTTCCATGAACATTTATTATAAACATGTGAAGTTGTGTACCCACACCTGGTCGCCACCTTGCCACCTTGCCTTCACACCCAACCCCACTCCCCCATCCCACCCCTCCCCACATTTTATTTTCATTTTTAATTTTCCATCAATATTTATAATCAACATGTAAACTTTTGTACCCTCCCCCCTCCCCCCCTCCCCCTCCCCACCCCGCCCCCCCAAAAAAAACCTATTCATTTTCTGTTAATTTGATTTTGACTAATGAAATTATTTGCTTCTTTGTAACATTCTTAACTTTTTACTAGATATATTTTTTTTGCTGTTCCTCACCACAGACCCTTTCGGCGGGGGATACCAATTCATCGAATTTGCTTGTTTTTAATCAGCATTTATGTCATTTCAGTAATCAAAAAGACGTTATGACAAAATGACTAGGACGTACATACTGTGTATTTGTTGCATAATACTAGTAACACGCAGTTTCAGACTTCTCTGTTAAAAAGGAAAAAAAATTGGGGTTTCTTAATAAAATTACAAAAATAAAGGGGTTTTTTATAACGTATAAAAATTTTTTTTTTTAAACATCTTCAGATGCCCCTCAAATTTTTGTGCCCTTTGTATTTAAAAATATGTACTCTGATCGACCCTAGGCAAAGGGGGACGTAGAGGGGTAGATGGAATTCCACTACCCCCCATGTACGGCAAAATCAATCCGAGCTTGAAAACTTTTTTTTTTTTTTTTTTCTGCTGAGGACCTGGGGCCGTTTCGATTGTACATCATTTAAATTTAATACGCATTTATATACTTGCACCCCCCCCATCTATCGTTATAGCCCATGCTTACCTTGAATTATTTATGCATCTTAATCCTTTGGGCCAATATAAAATTGCGCAAAAAAAACGAAGTTCAATTAGAAAATTAAAATAGCCACCCAAAACGGCGATAAAAAGGGAGAATAATAATAGAAACGTAGGCATATTAGAAAGAATTTAAAAAAAATTTTTTTTCAAAACCAGGACAGGTTTTTGGGATTGAAAAATTTTGGGAAGTGTAAATTAAAAAAAACTTTTAAAAAAATTTTAAATTTTAAGGAACCATCAGGTAGATTCTTAGTATTGAACCAAAGCGATTTATTTTTAATCCGGGAAATTTAAATTTTTTTAAACTGCAAAAAATCTCATGTTTTTTTCAAGAAAAAAATTTTTATCCAATTTTTAAAATTTATATGTTTTCCGAAGGTTTTTTATATCAAAGAAAAGGGGGACATAGGGAAAATTTCCAGTTATTACGGTTTTACTTTTAAAAACGTTAATGCACTAGCTTTCTAATATAAGGTTAAATACACATTTTAATGTCATGGGGTCGTTTTTTCAATAGAAAGGAAATTTTATATTTTGAAGCACATTTAGATAATGAGGGAGATTTCGATGGTTTAATGTAAATTTTTGGGGGCCCTTAATGGAAAAACGGAGTTTCTTTTAACAAGCTTAACATTTTGTATTTTAAAATTTTCCTTCACCATGTAGTTAAACATAAAAAAGAAAAACCGATTGTGTCTTTTTAAAAATTTTACAAAAGAAAAACTTTACATATTTTAACGGGGCCCTAAAATCCTTGTAATGGGGTCTTGTTGTTCTTTACTAAATCTCTAATAAAATTACAAAAAATAAAAGGGACATAAAAATATTGCTTAAATGTTTTTGACAACCTTTAACGCGATAATTTTAATTAGATTCTTTTTCCCAAACCCGGTTTTTTTCTTCTGAATGTGACAATTGGCTGTTCCGTTCGGTACTTGCGGCTGAGATCAAAAATTTTGATACAGACATAGGGAATACAAAAAAAGGGATCAAATAAAGAACGGCAATATGTTTTTTTATCGTTGAAACAAAAATATCTTTTAAAAAAAGAGGGTCGGCAAATTTGGGTTTTTTTTGTTTGTTTTTTTGGGGGTTTTAAAACCCCTTTTTTTCAACAGTTTTTTCATTTAAAATATAAACGGGGGGCAGTTAAACCAACCCGGGTTTTTCCCCTGGATTTTTAAACCATAAAACCTGCAAAAACTGCCAACTTCCCCACTTTAACCCAGAGGTGGGGGGAGGGAATGATGTCAGACACCAATGTCTTTTCAAAATCGTCACGGAAACATAGCCCCCCCCGGGGATCAACTCGCGACAGGGGTTGGGCGAACTGTAGAAAGCCCAAAAATTTTATGGGGTTTTTCATATAAATTTGTTTTAAATTCTATCATTTTTCATTTTGCAATTTATAAAACTAAAAACCACCCCTTTAAAAATTTAAAAGGGTTTTTTTTTTAAAAATTTCGTATTGAAAAAAACCCCCCAAAATTTGGTTTCTTTATTCCAAAAAGAATTGGAATTTAACCCCAGTTTTTTGGGCCTGGAAATATCCCCCTTCTCTTTCCCACAAAACCTTTTAAGAGGTCGGCTAATCACAGCAGCCGAAATTCAGCTCTTTCTGTAAATTGATAAAATGTTGGTATTTGAACAGGTTTTTTTTTATTTTTTATTAAATTTAAAATTTTTCATTTTTAGTTTATTTTTAATATTCTTGCTAATATTCGGGCGTTGCACAATCTTCAGATTGAAAAAAATAGACACCCCCTTCTAATGAGGCAAAATTTTTGCAAAATCTTTCTTTTTTGAAATTTTATCTTAATGCTTTAAATCAAGTAGTATGATTTTGCAAAAAAATTAAGTCACGTGACTTTGGGTCTGCCTTGGTCACAAATTTCGTTCTTAGTAGGGGCATTCGCCGAAAAATTTTTCCCGGGTAGGCGTTTGGGGTAGTAGGGCCCGCCCCTTTTGGGAAATTTTTACACAAATTAATTAATCAAAAAAACTCGACTACAAATTACTTTATAAATTTCCCTTAGAAAATCCATTTTTTTCAGCAAAATTTTTTTAACGGGAGAATGCAAGAATTTAGAAAAAAAATGCAAGCCTTTGCAATTTGGATGTTTATTCGCTTCATGGACTTTATAAACACGAAAACCGGGGATTTAAATGTAGGCAAGAAATTATATTTTTTAACTTTTTACTGAGTGAAAAATATTGAAACTTTTCATCACCCCTTCAAAAAACCCAAAGCCCTGCTTTTTATTTTACTTCAAAGGGCGTTTCGGGTACCCCAATGTTTCCCTACTTAAAATTTTTGATTTAAAATCACAACAATAGTTCTTTAGTGCTGTTTAAACGGCCGTGAAAGGGATTTATAAAATTTTGGGTTTATAGTTTCTGAATTTTTATTGAGTCCTTCATTTATTTTTTTCGTAGAAATCCCCCTAAGGCCGTTGTTTTAGTATTTTTAGTGGTTTTGCTTTTTATTAACCCACCCAAAAATGTCATTTTGGTTTTGACTGGGTTAAATTTTCTTGGTTGCTTTCTATGCTTCAAAAAAAAATCGGGCTTGGATATTTTATTTTTACAGAAAATCGGTTTTTTTTGTACCTGGCCGTTTTGTACAAAAAAAACTATTCAAAGTGGATTTGTCGCATTCATTAACTTTAAAAAAGTCTTATAAGGTGTCAAGTGTAAATTGGGAAAAGGGTTTGGGGCTACCAAAAAATGAATAAGGATTCTGGTCCCCCCCAATTTAATAAAATTAAACTGAAACCCCTTTACTATTTTGCTTCTCCCCCTTTTCCCTTAAAACTCACCCTTTAATTTCAGAAAAACTATAGCTAGCGAATTTAAACCTGGGACTTAAGGGGCCAATTAGACAAAAACCGGGCAAAACACCAAAAATTTCCCCCCATTGTACACCTTTCGCCCGTTTTAGCTATTTTTTTTAAAGGGGCCCAAAAAAATCCCCTATGGCTAGGTCGTCCTTTGTCAAAGCAAAAAAACCCTTTAGACTGTAAAGGGATGGAACCCCCCAAACACGCCCTTTGAAGATTTTTTTGTCCCTCCCGGGGTTTTGATTAAATTTTCATTCTGATATTGTAACTTTTTATTCGAAGTGGGAACCCTTTTTATTCGTCATTCAATATGCTAACTCCACTTGTCAACCGAGTGTAAGTTAGATTGCTTTAATTTATAAATTACCGCTGCGGATTCCCTTAAAATTTTTTAAACTTCCCTGATTATCAAAAAGTTTTAAAAACTTTGAAACTATTCATTTATATGTTAAATTTTAAATTTCACTTACTTCCAAAAAAATTGCTTTAAGTGTGTTTTATTTATGTAAATTTTTTTAACGAATTTTAATCATTACTTTCACAGTATCAAAAAATCGCAAAATTTCAAAAATTTAAAAATATTCTAAAGGTTAAAGTCAGTATCCTCTCCAATAAAATCTGCAAGAATATTTACAACCCTTATCTTAAAATTTTTTTTGAACCGTCGATAAAAGTTTTGATGAGCATTTAATATAAATTAAAAAAATCTACGGTGTTATGGCAGTTGGTTAAAATCTTTCCGCTCAGGTTTTTTTTCTTCGTGAATTTTTTAGGGAAATTATTCAGGGGCAAAGAGCCCAAATAGAAATTTTTTTTCAATTAAATTCCATAAAAACCCTTTTTTTCGTCGTTTGTCCCAAAATGTTCATAAAAAAAAAGTGCATATAGTTGGAGATTTGCAAGTGTACTCTGCGACAGCCGTATGGATGTATTCGCGTATGGGATAATGTTAACCCCTGTCCCAAAAACTTGGTCATGGTGAGTAAATTTTTAATCTGGGCAGCAAGTAAATTAAATTTTTAGGGGTATTTCATTTCATTATATTTGGAAAAAAGTTTATGAGCTTTTTCAGCCAGGCTGTTAACTATTTTATATACTCTCCCCCCCATCTAAATTTGTTTTTTAAAAATTTCCCGCTCAATATGTTTCTATGATCTATTTTAAAAAACCCGGGGTTTTTTTTTCTGATTTGAACTTATTCCCTTTATTTTTGAACAAAAAAAACAAAGTTCATATTTAGATGTTTGTAAAAAAAATATCAAATCCCCAAGACATATTTAGCACATTAAAAAAATACATCCCCCTTTTACATTTTTGGGAAAATTTATATGTGGAGAATGTATATTTTAGGGGTGAATGTGGAGAACAGTGCGGTGTAAACAAGGCAAAGAGTACTATCAAATTCGATTGTATTCAGTTATTTATCACCCTTTTGGGCTGGCAAAAATATTTGGGAAATTTTTAAACAGGGGATGAAATATTTATTGAAAAATGGTTTGAAATACAATGCCTAACTTTAAAAACACAAGAAACTCATAATTTAAAAGACCCTTCAAAAGAAATTTTTTCAGGGCGTTATAAGATTTCCTACATCCCTTAAAAAAAAAAACCTGTTTTGCACTATAAAGCAAAAAAATTGGGTTTAAAAAATTTTTTATCCCCATTTTTTTCCCAAAAAGGGTTGTTTTTTGTTAAAACACGCTTACGTTAAAATGACCCTCACGTTTAAAGTGGGGATGGGCGTCAATGTTTTTGTTGCATCAAGAAAGAGACGCTTTTTATATTTTATCTACATTTTTTGATTAAGGGGTTTTTAAAACGAAAAAAATTTTATACAAAATCGTGTTTTTCCCAAAATTTTTACACTCAAAATCGGTTTATACGTCGCAGAACCCAAATTTACTCGGGGTACGCCCTCGTGGAATTATTCTGCAAATAAACATCTTTCCCCGGGATTAATAACGTTAAAACACGGTTTCCCTTATTTTCCCCAAAAATTGATTCACAGGTTTTTCGGGTAAACCCACTCTGGTTTAGCGGTACCCTCCCCGTGGGGATTTTATGTACATGGATATTGTTTAAGGGGATATAAAAAACAATGCCAACGTTTTTTTACAATATTTAAGAATTTTTGAACATTTTAAAAACAGATTTGTCCCAGGCAATGGATTAATTCGCACTGGGAAAAAAATCAGTCCTAAAATTTGATATGACATAAAATTTTAAGAAAGGTACAAAAATTTACGTATTTTTGACGTTTTGAGACGTATTTTTTTTTTGGGTTTAAAATTGAGGGTAAAATGAAATTTTCCACTCACCTTGGGGGGGAAATATACATATCAACACAAAACGTTTGGATCATGTACCTGAAAGTTGTTTTTGTTGATAAATTTCAATTATATGCTCCTGTTGCTGTTTCTGATGGACCCCTGCGAGGGATGAAATAAACAAAGATCCCTCCCCTTTGCCATAGGTCGCCTCGTTTTGTCTGAACTTTTATAAAACTCCCCGCAGCGTTGCTTCGCCAGGTACACTCAAAAAAACGCAATTGAAGGAAATTCTTTGAGGATCGGGAAAATTAAAAACTGAAACTATGAAACCCGACCTTTGTAGATCTATTTGTTGAATTTTAAATTTTTAAAGATAAAAAGAAGGAAGGGGGGAACCGTTTACAGTATTTCCCCCAATATTAATCATCCCTCACCCCCACCCTCTTTCTAGCATTCTATCTTTGCCTTCTTGAAGTTCTTTTTTTTTCTCCTTTTCTCGTTATGAAAACGACTTTTTTTGTCCCCCAACCGGCAAAACCCTTATGTTAGCCTTTCTTTTTCCTGAAGGGAAAGTGGGACCCTCTCTTCGGCAGTATTCGTTTTGGGAATCTTGGGCTTCAAAAATTGCCTTTTATCGTTTTGGTTAATTTCGCCCTGTTTTTTGGCGCCCCCTCCTTTTTGGTGGCTTATTAGGCGTAGTTTAAAAAGTGTCAATTCACTACTGTATGGTTCTTACGGTGACTAACTGAAAAAAACGGAAGTATTGGGGAAGTCTGGTTATAAAATTCTATCTCTTTTTTTGTTTTTTCACACCTCCTCACAGCGGTTGAAAAACGTTAAATTACGTCGGGGAAAAAATTTGTGGATTAAAGATTTCAAATTTATTTATCTAGGCCCTACGGCTCGCATTTGTAACAAAAATTTAACAAAACAAATTTACAAAAACCCAAAAGTGTAGTGAAACCCAACCAAAGATTTTTAATTTGACTATTTTTTTTAAAAAGACCGAGTTTGGGCTTCTACAGAGCCTTTTTCTGGTCAGTTTCAAATAAATTTTCTAAAGTACAAAAACCCGGTTTTTTGGTCCGTGCCTTTTGCTAAAAATAGAACCGGTGTTTTTTTACTAAAGTAGAAAGTTTTTTCAATTTTTTTTTGTTTACCCCCAAATAACCAATCTGCGCTATTTTTTCCAAACGCGCGCGCATTAAAAATTTTTTTTACGTTGGTTTTGCGCACGATTTTACCAATCGTTGCGCAGGTAAAATTAATCTGCGCGATTTACAAATGCGCAGCGCAAATAAAAAATGTAATTTAAAATTTTTCAAAAAAATTTCTTTGTATTTGGTTAAATCATGCAGTTGGTCAATTTTTTAATAATTTAGTGTCAAATGCGAAAACCCTTTGGGAAATTAAATTATTTGCATAATTTTTTTTTAATAGTAAAATTTACGGAGTCGGTCACCGGTTTCAATACCCCCGATCTTATCAAGATGCATAAAACCCAAACATGCGTGAAGGTGTGATTTCCCCCAGCTTCAAAAGGGGGTTTCCTTGGTATGTTTTTGGGTTTTTTTTAATTTTCTCTTCACCCGAGCACACACATAGCAAAAATCTCGTTTTTTTTATTGAAATTTTTTTGAAATTTCCAATAAAATTCTTTTTACCCAAAGGGGACATATCTCTCAACTGTCTAAGTAAAGTTGAAATAAAAAAAAAATTTTACAGAATTAAAAGAAAATACTTCAGTCTTATCTTATTTTTTATTAAATATGAAATAAGGCACTGCCTCATTTGGGGGAAACGCCAAATTCAAATCATCCCCTTTAAAAATTTTTAAAAAAAACTGTCTCTAGGGGGTTTAATAACGGGAATTGTTGGAAGCACAATGTCAGACTTAGGTGATCCCAAAATCAGCGTGCTGGTGAGCTAAAAATCATAAAAATGAAAAGTTACTAAATTGCAACCCTGTTCAAACTTAAAAGACGACACACTTTAAAAATCTTTTTGCACCACGGGAAAGGGTTTAAAAGGTCGTCTAGGGAGAATATTAGCCTTTTGTGCGGGTTGGTTTTTTTTTTTTGTGTTAATTTTTTTAAATTTTGAAAATTTCTCGAAAAAAAATCCTATTTTTTTTTTTTTTTTTTACACTCACAAAGACTTTATTACACTTTATTTTTTGAAAACTGTTAATGTTTAAGTTTTTCTGTAAACAATTTTTTTGTACAATCACTAACTTGTTTTTTCTAATGAAATATGGAACTGTAAAACAACTTTTTAACAGTCTGGAGCTTTTGTCAGGGTTTGAATAATTTTGTCAAAATAAAGAAAATGGTTTTGCTGTAATCTGTATTTAAAATGTATATTTCTCTTACAACAAGAACAAAATTTAAACAAAGGGGGCCATGTGGCCCTTTCACCCCTACTACAGGTAAATAGTTCTGATTGTTTCCCAAATGCCCATGAAAAACTGTACACTATTCACTAAGTTTGAAATCACTCCATCCAATGTTTGTCTAAATAACAAAAGAAATATAAACTCACCTGAATAGATCAAATATAGTAAGGTATGTGTAGGCTGTCAAAGCTGTAAAAAAAAGAACAAATGTAATATCATACATTTATACAGTGTCAGATATTCATCAAAACAATGTTTACACACATGGCTATAGCAATGGTTTACAGTCTTCAAAGGTCTCCCAATATATCCATGTTAATTTTGTTATTCGTTCAGTAAGTTTTAGCAATACAGTTCACAGCTTGTAGCTATTTTTAAGTGGGAATGCTGAAAACAGCATTACAATAAAATATGTGTAAATCTCTATAGAATGTGGTCATACACTGCTACAAATGTATATCAGGATCGGTTACAAAATAAAGTGACAAAAAATCTTCTTTCAAATTGTCAAATTTTTTATTTCTTTTTCAAATTTATTCATTCCACAAGGCAAGTTGCAGACAAAATATTATTTCACTGCATTTTTGGTGAAATTCAAACTGACTGTTATAAAATTCAAGTACTTTCTCATGTTTTTAGAGTTAAAGTCATTTTTAAATAAGTTTTAAAGGAATTTTCCAAGTCTCTATACTTTTCGTGACATTATAAATGGCAACTGACTTACCCATACTGTTAGTGTCATGACACCATACCAACAACGTTGCCGTACCAAATACATTCAATGCCAGGAACACTAAAATCTTCTTTGTCTGAAATGATCATTAAAAAAAATCTTTCTTAATAAAGTCAGTGATTTTCTGAAATGCAGTGTCTCTCATTGTTAAAATGCACATTACTTTATTCCACTTACAGTCCGTAAGTTAATCAAGGCAACTGAAAAATGATATTTTACAGGGAAAGAAAAACCAACCCATGTCATTCAAAACAAAGGATTCTAGATTTAGGCCTTAAATCCATACTTAATTGAAAAAGATATGGCAGACTGAAATTTAAGAAAATGGCTAACTACTGAGGCAGCCAGTTTAGTTTTATGGCATTATTTACACACTGCTGTATAACTTACTAATTCAACAGATATCCTTTTCAATAGGATGTATAACATGATAATTTCTTGGGTTCCTTTTTTCATTTTGAAACTTAACCATTCCAACATACAGCAATAGGACAGTAACTAAAAATTTTGGTAATTTAAAACATGATTACCTGAAACTATTTTGTAATAACACTGTTTCTGTAAAAAAGGATTTTGAATGTTTCTAGATTTCAATCTGTTTTATTTCTCTCATGGCCGTTATCAAAATGATAAAAAAATCCAGGTATCAGTCTTACATCTTAGCATTCTCTGAATACAACAACAAACTAAAATCATTTTGATAAAGGAATTAAGACCAAAATAATAATGAAATGAAACAGTAAAATCTAGAGTCTTTATAATAAGACATTATTTTTTTTTGATGAACTAACAATCAAATAGTTATTTACATATTATTATTTGTCTGTAATCAGTATGTTCAACATGTAAAAAGATGGAATTAACTTCACTAAAGGAAGAAAATAACAAATCAAGTGTAACAGAAGATGCTGTTTACCTCTTTCAGGCGTAGTATAGAATGAAATGCAGCTGTGACTGTACGGATGAAAGATTTCTGTGGACTGACAAATGGGTAGATGGTTTCCTGCAAAACAAAGTAAGACTACATGAAGCTTGCTGGTTGAGCCATCCATCACTCTGTACTTAAAATGAGAAGTGGTAAACTTGTAGAACTTAGTCCATAACAAAACAAGAGGGCCACGATGGCTCTACATCTCTCAACCAAGTTTCAGAGCTTAAACAGTCTAGAGAGTGTGCAATTTTGGTTCCAGAGGCAGTATTAGTTGATTATATGTGACAAATAACAAACATTTCAAACACTATACATTGTATTATGTCTTAGGTCTTTTAAATCAGGTGGAAACTAGAAATTGCTTTTGTAAAAAAGCAAATGTCTCCCCCAATGCAAAGTGACTAAGTCCTATAGGCAAGAAGTCAATAGGGGTCAGGAGCGCAAGTCAAAGATACACTGATGGTTGGCTGCAATAGGGATCATCTACTTGGCATGTCCAGTCATCCCACTAAATTTCAACACTCTTGGCCTAGTGGTTCTCATGTCACTGTTCAGGCTCCTGTGACCTTGACCTTTGATCAAGTGCCCTCAAAATAAATAGGGGTCATCTACTCTGCATGTTCAATCATCCTATTAAGTTTCAATATTCTAGGTCAAGTGGTTCTCAAGTTATTTTCCCGAAATGATTTTACATGACCAGGCCCCTGTGACCTTGACCTTTAATAGACTGACCACAAAATCAATAGGGGTCATCTACTCTGCATGTTCAATCATCCTATGAAGTTTCAACATTCTGGGTCAAGTGGTTCTCAAGTTATTGATTGGAAACTGTTTTCCATGTTCAGGCTCCTGAGACCTTGACCTTCAACAGAGTGACCCAAGAATCGATAGGGGTCATTTACTCTGCATGAACAATCATCCTATGAAGTTTCAACATTCTGGGTCGAGAGGTTCTCAAGTTATTGATTGGAAACGGTTTTCCATGTTCAGGCCCCTGTGACCTTGACCTTTAACAGAGTGACCCCAAAATCGTTAGGGGTCATCTACTCTGCATGACCAATCATCCTATTAAGTTTCAACATTCTGGGTCAAGTTGTTCTGAAGTTACTGACAGAAATGGTTTTCAATGTTCAGGCCCCTGTGACCTTGACCTTTAATGGAGTGACCCCAAAATCGATAGGGGTCATCTACTTTGCATGTACAATCATCCTATGAAGTTTCAACATTCTGGGTCAAGTGGTTCTCTAGTTATTGATCGGAAATGGTTTTCAATGTTCAGGCCCCTGTGATCTTGACCTTTGACGGAGTGACCCTAAAAACAAAAGGGGTCGTCTACTCCAGCAGCCCTACAATCCTATGAAGTTTGAAGGTTCTAGGTCAAATGGATCTCCAGTTATTGCTCGGAAATGAAGTGTGACGTATACACCGCCGGATGGCCGGACGGAAAGGGCAAAAAATGGGGAGACATAAAAATACAGACAACTGAAACAGGCTGAGGGTGTTTTGGAGGGTTTCTTTATAATGGTTATCTGCATCCAGCCGTTATACGAGAAGTTGTTTAAAGTTTCTATACTTACTAGTTAGCTCCAGAGGTCCTTAAAAGGGGGCCAAGTGCCAACCTTACTATGATACTACAGACCAAGTTTGGTGAAGATCAATCAAGTGGTTCATGAAGCTGAAACATTTGAAACTTTATAGAGGACCATGCCTGGATGCTTCTGACCAAGTTTGATGCAATCTGACTTGTAGTTAAATGTTAAAATTAAAATTTCATAGGAGTGTCATCTGAACAGAAGTGTGGATGGACGGATGGACGAGTAATTACAATAGCTAACCCAAGCACTTGGAGCTCTGGTGAGCTAAAATACTTAACCACTTAAAAACCATTATTTTCATGGGGGATTAACTTATGTGAATTTTGTGATAAGTCCATCCACAGAACTAAATTTTAAATGAACAAGCAAAATTACCATTCATTTTATCTTCACACTTTCAATCCACAAAGTCATATCTGCCAGAAATAGCCATTTCTACCAAAACCCAGAAATTTTAAGAAAAACAAAATTAAATGATGTTACAAAAACTTTAGAATAATCAATATCTAAAAGAGAAAATAATTCTAGGTAAAACCTCAAAACCTTCAAGAATGCAAACAGCTTCCTGCAAAAAACTTTTCCCATCAGACTGCACCAGTAACAGTATAACAATAATTAAGTCTAAATAACTAAAAGTTCTGTACTCTGGTTGACATACATGCTCAGTACTGTATGGCAGTGCACCCTGGTTGACAGACATGCTCAGTACTGTGTAGCAGTGTACTCTGGTTGACACATATGCTCAGTACTGTGTGGCAGTGTACTCTGGTTGACAGACATGCTCTCTGTACTGCACAGTGTAATACACAAACTTATGTGTAGCTCTTGTTAACAGACACCCTCTGTAACTGCTTCATCTTACACATACTATAAATTTGTAACTCTGGTTGACAAACATGTTGCAAACATCAAACATGATAACATTCTCAATACTTCTTCAAATCACCTCACCTAGTTTTTACCTTTGATAACATAGTATCTAATTTGACCTAGATTTCACAGAGACAAACACTTTAACTAAGTTTTGTGAAAATCGGGTATATCATTATCCAAGTTTTTCAATGATTTGACCTAGTAACACGGTTTTTGACCTTAGGTACTCGGTCTCCAATTTTGAACCTGACCTAGATTTCTTAAGGACAAACATTCTGACAAAGATTAAATTTTATGATCATCTCGTTGAAAAGGTGACCAGGGTACAAATTTATCTTACATTTTAAACAATCAAAACTGCAACAAAGATCAGGTAGAAAATTTTACCTTTTGAGAGTCTTTCTATGATTTGACCTTGTGATTTAGTTTTTGACCTAGATAATTAAGTTTCTAACTTGACATAGATTTCATTGTGTCAAACATTCTGAGAAATGTTTTACAAATATCAAGTCAACAATTTGTCTCTAGAGAGTTAACAGCTTTTACCAAAGTTTTATGAAGATCAAACGGAAAATGTGGCTTTTACAGTGTTAACAAAGTATTTCTTTGATTTGACCTTGTGACCTAGTTTTTGATCTTGGATAATCCAGTATTCAAATTATCCTATATGTTATGGAGACAACATTCTGATAAAGATTTATGATAATAAGCAGAAAATGTGGCCTTTTTAGAGTGTAAACAAGGGTTTTCTATGATTTTACCAAGTGACCTAGTTTTAGTAGTTTAAGACCTCAGGTAATCCAGTTTCAAACCTGACCTAGCTTTCATAGGAACAAACATTCCGACAAAGTTTTATGAAGAGGAGGCAGAAAATGTGATATCTAGTGTTAACAAGGATTTCCAATCAATTGACATATTAAACTAGTTTTTTTACCCTAGATGACCTAGTAACAAACTTGTCCAAGGTTTCACTTAGGGTAACATTTTGACTAAGTTTCATCGACATTTGGCCAAAATTGTGACTTCAAGAATATTAACAGTCAAATTGTTGATGATGATGGACACCAGAGGACACAGTGTGATCACAATAGCTCATCTTGAGTACTTTCTATTCAGGTGAGCTTTAAACAGACGGAAACTTTCACAAATAAAGTAAATTCTTACTGTGGTAGAAGTCTGTTTCATGCCATCATCAGAGACATAGCCTGAAATAATAGACTGCACGTGTTAGATATTTCCTCCATTATTGGTGGAAATAAAGAAATCTAATCTAATTTTATCGGCTTCATCACTTAAATTCCAAACACATTTCCATTAAAAGAGTATTTTTCATACAATTCATAACTGCTCAAGCAATAGGAGAGGTCGCCATGACGTCACACATTAACATCTGTTTATCTGGTGGTGGGCAAAACAAATGTTTTTACATCGTTTGTGTATGAGATCGGAATTTTTAATTTTTAATAACTTTTTCGCTCATTTATGGATTTCCAAAATTAAAAAAGTTTTGAAATATTTACAATTTTCAGATTTTCGTATTCAAATATCTTTTTTAAATGAATAACTGTTTTTAATGACTCATAATTTTAACAGCGTCATAGTGATCGATGTTCAAAACTTTTAGAAAAACACTGTATTAAAATTAAGCGTTCATAATTAATCCATTTTATTTCTCGAGATAACAATTAAAAGTAATTAATAAATTGCTTGCTTTATATCCTTTCCATTGATCAGAAAATTATTGATATAATTTTCTTTTAAGAAAGTTTAGGCTGTTTGAAAAACATCACTGTTTACAAAAAACATGGACGTTCGGCTTCTGCCCACCCAATCACTGTCTTATCAGTTCTAAAAATAGAAAATACAACAGATTTGTATACAAACATGATCTCTCCTATAGCTTTGACCGTTACGGAGAAAAATTAACCAAGAAATCTGATATTTTCTATAGAGTCAGAAGTGACGTATCGAATATGAAAGTGTAATACTACTAATAGTAATAGCGATTTCCCTTGGTCAGTTATTTAGTCAATCAGTAAAACGACTTTAACAATTTATGACCTCAAATAAATTATCCCCTAAAAATGGCACGTGTGATGAGGGATTGGTGGGGATCGGACTTTTGTTTATCCTAAAGGCAGTGGCTAGGTAGCCGGTTCCGGCTACCTAGACCTTCTATATATAGAGCGGGCTACGTAGACTAAATGTCTAGGTAGCCGGCTACCTAGCCACTGCCTATCCGAAAATGAGTATCCGAAAGGTATCATAAAGAGGTGCTGAGAATTACTCGCAAACGAAACCCTGTCTTGTTTCCTTACACCCTGCATGCCAAGGAACTGAAATCTACCGATACCGCTAAATACTTAGGTGTTACACTAACTAAAGACTTAAACTGGTCTGAACATATTAATACTATTTCCTCTAAAGCAAACAACTCTCTTAAATTCATCAAAAGAAATGTTCAGACAACAAACAAAAAGGTCAAAGAGAAAGCCTATAACACCTATGTCCGTCCACAACTCGAGTATTGCTCATCCATCTGGCACCCCTGGCAAAAGTCCCTCTCATACAAAGTCGAAAAAGTGCAAAGATCAGCTGCACGGTTTATCTTTAACGACTATAACTATACAAGCAGTGTAACCCAGATGATTAACACCCTAAACTGGCAAACTTTAGAACAACGGCGCATACAATCTTCTCTCATCTATTTTTACAAAATCCGAACAAATCATGTATGCGTCGACCATAACCATCTAACTCCGACCAGAAACCTGAACTACCTAATTCCACAGTCCCGTACTCAATACCACATGAATTCCTTCTTCCCCCGTACAATCAGACTATGGAATGGCCTTCCCCAATTTGTACAGTCCAGCCCCAGCCTCAACATATTTGCTGAGCGGCTGGCCACTGTACATCTGCAGTAACTTCCTTCACTATGTTTTTTAACTTAGCACCTGTAGTAATTTTTATTCTTTGCACCTAATACGTTTTCTCATTTTTAACACTGCCCAGACAAGCGCCTTCCAGTCATAATCGTTAATGATTGTTGGAAGTATCATGTAGATGTAGATGTAGATGAAGACAATAAAAACCGACCAAAACTGGTAAACATTTATGTAAATATACATAGTTACCTTTTCCAATATCTACCGTTACGCTACTACTTATTAGATCTGGAACTGAGCCATATGATGCCATTTAAAGTTGTTTTACGACAAGAAAAAAATCTCTGTCGTGTTGTACAACTGTAATTGGATTTTGTCACAAAATATTTCATTGGTTGACCGAATTTATTCAACCAATAGAAAAGTTTTTTGGAGAAAATTATGAAAACTCTTCAAACGGAGGTAGGAAAAGATTTTCAGATAACCAGTAGAATTTCTGTTTATTTTTAGAATCTGGAAAATCTTTCACCAGCATTGACCTACTTTAATAATGTACACTCTGATTTGTAAACAGGTATAGAGGAAGACTACACTGAAGGGGATAATTTATTTGAGGTCATTGCTCAATGAAACTTAATCACCAGTTATAGTGTTATGTTATACCTTTTTGCCAGAAATGACAGGTGATATGTCGAGTGAATTAGTGTTTTATGTGAATGGAATAAAGGTATGTAGTTCTTGCAAGGTTCAGTGATTTGAATTTTTGTCAGTCTAAAGGCATGACAATAATTATTAATTATGTAATCCTGCAATTTAATTATATTTTTTGCAGTGATAATTGAACATAAATTGAACTTATATCTGAAACCTGCCATATATCACATGATGCCAAAAAGTTAAAAACATGTGTAGAGTTTGTAAATATTGGTCATTTATTTTCTGAGAAAGAGACAAACCGAGTATGCAATTTTCACTGTTTACCTTGTTCTCTGTGCTTCCAAGGGATCTAATTTCCAGATTTAATTTTAATTAGTGTCATGCTAAACTTTCATAAATTTCTAAGTTAAAAGGGGTCATGATTTTTATAAAATAAAAGCTGCATTATGAGATCATATGATGCCAACTTAAGGCTTGTGAGGAGTCTGAAAGCATTCAGTCATGTCATTTCTGTTAGAAACTATCATTTTATAAATGCCATACTTCCACAAATTTGAGAAAACTGCTATCCTGCAAATTAAAACGTTAACATGGGTGTTGTTTTGACAAAATAAAAACTAGATTTATGTAATTCATCCTGTGAGATTGTTTTAGATGTTGTGAAAGACGAGTGTGAACTTTGAAGTTAAAGCATAAATTTGGCCTAGTCAGGGCTCGACACTAACAGTGTCCCGAGATCCCGAGAACCCCAAATTCTAGCAAGGGACACACATTATTCAAAGCTTGGTGTTCCTCCAGGATACCTATTTTCAACATTGACAATGTAACAGCCGCATTAAATACCGAGTTACATTCAAAGATTTCTTAATTCTAACAGCATATTCAACCAAAAAAATATGAAACCAATGTTGTTTTCATCTCACAATGAACTGCTAAATCTTAAATTGTAGTAATTTCTTTTCCTGCTTCAGTTAAAGAACGGCAACAACCTATATCAGTTGGTAGAAAATAAAGCTTATAGACTAATAGTAGCTGTTGCAGAACTTAATTCAAAACAAGAAAAGAAATGAATATGATTTAAGATTAAGTAGTTTTGGTATATTTTCATCCTTTCAAACTGGACAGTCAGGGGTGTAACTGTTTCAAGTTATCGCAGTTTATAACCCATTTTAGTTATTGCTTAAAGTTTAAACTTTCATAACTTGTTTCAGTTATCATAAAATATTACAAAGCCCTCCTGTGCCAATTCCTTATTTTGAATGAGACTAATGTAATTATTTTCTGAATCCTTGACCTTTTATCTTTCCAGCTATGCAGTAAAAATTTTTAGGCAAGGCTGATAAAGCTTTACCCAAAAGTTTTAAAGCTATAAAACTCTTAATATCCCATTAGGCTTATCAGGTCATGCTCAGACTAAAAGAGAATTTGATTAACCACAGTTTGCTACTAAACAGCAAAAAGACTTTTTTTGAATAACTTATCTGAGTTAACTATATTTTATAACTAATACAGGTTATAAAATGCTTGAGAAAGTAACTGAAATAGGTTACATAACTTAAAACAGTTACACCCCTGACTGCTGGAGGGATCCCTTGTATTGACACCAAATTCTACAGGTACAGGGGCCCTCTGGGACACCACCGAAAAAAGTTATTGTCAAGGCCTTCTAGTACATGTAGTTTAGATCCATTTAAAAGGGATACAATCTCAGTTATACGTATTGCTTCATTTTTGATGATCATGAAGTTTAGAGATATACCCTGACCAAGATCCAACAAGCTAAAAATCATTAGCACAATTTAGTTTAAATATCACAGGTGGTCAGCTCCAAATAAGCAGTATTTTATGGCACTGTACATCTTTTATATGTAATTTGCTAGAGATTTATATATGGAACAAAAAGATCCATTTACGTAGTACTAGATCCATGTTACAAATAAGATTATGTAAATTGTGTCCTCCTTTGGTACAAATTATTTTAAAACTGAGAATTTCTGTTCATTTCTTCATTTCAGTATAATTTCTAGTTTCATATTAATTTTGCATTTGATGGATATTAGGATGTGTCAGCAATTTGAACCGAAAGGCAAGTTTTAAAACTATGTCGGTATAGCTCATGAATTTATTTATATTTGTGCAAGCAGGATAGAGGCAAAGGCAGGTTAAATACATACCTACATGTGATAATTTTCAACTAATTTGAACTTGCATTTCTAATGAATTTCAGCCAAATATATAGTTGTTAATGCAAATCTTTAAATAATATTATACAGTAGTAATACAATATCTAGCTTATATTTGAATCATTCATAAAGGTAGAGTATATTTATCAAATTCATAGTTATAAATGTCAAAATAACATTATCTTGGTCAGGCAACCAGGATATATAGGAAAATCAAATTTTGAAAATACCTCCAGTGAAAAGGCAGTTTAATTGAGCACAAATAAATGGAAATGATCAGAATAAAGTCTGATGTAATGTAATCTGTAAAATTACTTGACCAAAACCAGATTAACCAAACTGCTAGTAAGTGCTAGTATAGTTTGTAAACCACTATATTTACCTGTCTTTAAACCAGGTTAGTTATAATCTTTATGACATTGTGTTATGGTCAGTGACTTGGCTATTCCTTGTGACTTTATCTGGGTCAGTTGAGTAGCCACTAGACTTTAATATAGTAAAGAATTTGTCACAAAATTTAATCTTTTGTAACTTTTCTTTTACTTTATCATTTTATGTGATAGTAATGAATGCCGATTATAATATTGGTCCGCACAATTTTAAAAATAGAAATAAAAAATATATATCACAGTCTAAGAGCTAGTCTACTAGATCCGAATCATGTCTGTTACTTTTACTATTTTATGATTCAGTTATTTGATAGGTATTTTAAAGGCACTTAGACCTCCAGATTTTTGCTAAAAATGATCTTTCTTGAAGATTGAAGTTTGGTCATATAGTATGAATATTAGAACATAAATTTTAAACTATCTTAAAAATGCAAAAGAAAAGTATAGCATAGACAACGGGTGGCGTTGTCTATGGGATATATATAACGAGCAAAGCGAGTTGTATATATCCCGTAGACCACGGCACAAGTTGTCTATTCGACTTAGACCACGTGACAAAAAAACTGCAATAATTAGGATTAACATGTTTTTATAAGAGTGATATTATCTTTGTACTGTAAGCGCTAATTTATCAGTTGGGCATATGAAAGAATGCAGGTTATTTTGTATAAATTCAGTTTTATTCAAATACCGGATTTCCTAAAATTTGACGTTCATTAACATTTGAGTCATTTGCAGTCGCAAATGGTAAACAGTTAAATATGGATTTCTCAAAAATACTCAGACAGTTAGATTTTGTGAGGAGTTTGCATGTTGGCGAATCCCGATGACAGATACGTTGATTCAATAAGATAGCCAGGTTCCGAAACTACAAAAAAGGCTGACAGCAAATTGGAGGTAAACATGTTGGATAAAAAAAATACTGTTGTTTGAAGTAATCTGGTATTTTAAGTATGGATTAGTGCTTACTGGTAATATACATAATCACATACAAATTATCAGATTCTGTTAGAAATCACTTTTTAACAATCGGTATAAAGTGACAAAATAATTATGGTTATATTCATTTTTTGTTCTTATAAAAACAGGAACCAGTGTCGGTGTTTATTTATTTATTTATTTATTTTGTTTATCTGGATATAGTTAGTGCGTAGATGCTCGTAGGACTACGAAGACTTTTTACTATATCATGTCTTTCTTGTAAGAATGATGTAGTTGTTCTACTTTCTAACAGGGCCCAGTTGTTCGAAACTTTAACGGGCTGTTTAGTTTAGTTTAGTTTAGTTTATACTAATTTGTTTAGCTAGATTGTGATGGAAGCTTTAAGCTTATTCAATATTGTAACCACTCTCGAGTCCGTTTTCTGGGAAAACCAGTACTGGGGTCATATGAGAAGTCATGGTTGTGACCCAAATGATGCTCGAACCCACGACCCCTGCATTAAGCTGTTAAACTAACCGCCTGTAAAATTTCTATTCGAGATACTAGTCTTGGTGGGTGGGAAACACTTGTATGATGTTTTGATTTTACTGTAAAGATGATTAAGTGTTTATAATCCTTTACAAGTTCATTTGTTTTTCTAAGTTTTCTAAACTGTCGAAATATACTAATAAAGTTAATCGACCGTTAGCTCAATCGAAATATACTAATAAAGTTAATCGACCGTTAGCTCAATCGCCAGTTAAAGTTTTGAACAACTGGATCCAGTTGTTTGCAAATGTAAGGATCATGCTGATTTTATAACAAGTGAACATAAAAAGTTACAACTGTTGGAAACGTTTCAGTGAATGTATAAATTACGTATTTACCCAGTTGGTTCTACACTACAAATATGGAGTTTCTTATAATTCAATTTGATTTTTAGCTCGACTATTCATAGAATAGTAGAGCTATTGGACTCGCCCTTGCGTCGGCGTCCACATCTGCGTCCGCGTCCCGATTTGGTTAAGTTCTTGTATGTAAGCTGGTATGTCAGCAACCACTTGTGCAGGTCCCATAACTTTATTTTGCTTTTTTACAAAATTATGCCCCCTTTTCAACATAGAAATTTTTGGTGAAGTTTTTGTATGTAAGCTGGTATTCCCGGCTGTAGTATGTCCATGGATTCCATGGATTTCAGCATGGTCTGTTGTCCATGGAGTATTGGAACACATATCCATGGACAAAAACTGTATCCCTGGATAAAAATCCATGCCTGTCCAGGGACAGTGGCCCTGGACAATGTCCATGGCATCCATGGCCAGTGTCCAGGGCATATCCATGGACAGTGGCCATGCCATCCATGGACATTGTCCAGTGTCTAAGCCATCCATGGATGGTGTCCATGCCATCCATGGACTGGGTCCATGCCATCCAAGGACCTGTCATCATGCAGCACTTCTTAGCCTAACCTGGCAATTGTGGCTTGAACTTCCTACCGTAACAGGGCATTTGTTCAAATCTACATATCAGACAAGTGGATGTCTGGTTAAGAATGATAAATATTCACTTAGCTTTAACTAAAAAATTAAACTAAAAGATATGTTAAATATAAAAATTATTTAATAGAAAGTTATGAATACAACAAAATCATTTTAGGAGTTATGTTGGCTCAATATAGGTGGCACCAGAATGTCTCTTAGCTTTGCTAAAACCATCACCAGGGTCAGGAACCTCATTCCAGCCATTTCTGAAATTGATATAACACATATATAAACAATTTATATTAATAATTGCAATTAAAATGTTTAGACAATACAATATTACCTGTGTGAAATGAAAACTCTAAATCCAGAATTAATTTGCAGTTACCATTTAAATGTTGTATCAAAACCAGTTACTTTATAATTGGACACTGAAATGAAAATAAGAGCACAATCTGTGGGTACTATCCCTCATCTCAGTAAATGCTTATTAATAATGATGACAGACAAGCTTAAAAAGAAATTTTAGAATTTCTACTGACAAAAAATTAATGTCATAAAATGTTGATGGAATTATCAGCCTGTCAGTGAAACCATAAATCCCCAACAAGATAAATTAATTAATACATCATCAACCTTTTATAGAAATAAATATACTAGTATAAGTGTTTGCAAATATTTACTTACAGTTAAGTGTTTGATGGGGTCTCTGTCTGTGATCTCATTTCATCCTACAGCATATATAGTCACTAAAGCCATCAATTAACTCTGATTACATCATTTCATTCATACATGTTGAAGACAATGCTTCTAATAACTAAATATGTACACTCTTGTATCTGCAAAGTAAAATTATAACATAATGTTTAGACTTTGTTGTAAGCCAAAGTGATTGTAGGACTAATTACAAGAAATGAATAATAGAAAACTGCAAGAACTATATGCATTAAATAAACTGTTGCTACAGAAGCATAATTATGTATCATTCACATATACCTTAAAAAATACCTGTAACCAGGTGAAAGTTTAAGCCACTGAGATGAATAAAGTTCCTGCTTCAGTCTATTTGTTTTAGTTCTATGATATATAGATTTATATTATATTTTAGTTTAGAAAGTTTAATGTTCTTACCTGATATCTCCCTAAAAGCATTTTAGAATTTCAAGGTACAAAATTATTTAGCTCCATTCCATTTTGCCTCCAACATCTAGAACAAAGCACTTCCTGTTTACATTCAAATTTTTGTATTCATGAGCAATATTCCTTGGTACAGTATAGTTACTGAAGGGAATATCTGGAATGTTCTTAAAATATATATATATACAGTTCATGAGAATTTTTCCATTTATTTGCTCACAGAATTTGCAAAGATCACAGAAAAAAAATTAAAAAAGTACTGGGATTATTTCTTGGGGCTACATGTGTAAAACGGCTTCAGAAGCCTGCATTTCCATTGGTCTTTATCTTGGTCAGAATCTCCAGATGTTATCAGCTATCTCTGTGTGTTCATTTATGCAACAGTACACATTGAACAGCAGTGTATTAAAAGGCTGTAAAAGCTAGATAATTAGTCACTGCCTGGATTATCAAAGGCTTAGACTAATTCAGTTTATAATATGATGAGTTTACATATATGAGCATAATTTCATAACAATTTCTTTGACTATATGACATTTAATCCTTATGAACTACTGTATTTTTTTTGGTGCCATTGTTTGAGATGTTCAATAACAAACTGAAAGAAATAAATAGCTTATATAGTGGGATATATTTTCAATGATGTATGATATCTTGTTACATCAACTGTCAGGATGAATTAATAAAATGATGTAATTCTAATTTACATTTTTTTTTAATATGCAAAATGAAAACATTTTATTTAGTTACATTCCTTGTTTCATTTCAATTAATTTGAATACCTATATGACCATAAAACTAAGGACAATAATGAATTAATAATTTTTTTAAAAATTCCCATTTTTTCGACTTAGAACTTTTTCTGCCTTATTCATCAGAGAATTTCTAAGTGTGAACAGAAAAGCTGACCATGGACCATGTCCATGCTGCTATTCACTTTCCATGGACAATGTCCATGACATCCCTGCCTTCATCCCTGGACAACTGTCCATGGATTCAACTTTTCCATGGCAAAACTCCTAATTCACCTGGATATCCATGCTCTGGCCATGGATATCCATGTTTTAACCATGGATAAAAATATCTGGCCATGGACATTCTACAGCCGGGAAAATTTTCTCAGTATCCACTAATGGGAAAGGATTGAAACTTCACACACTAGTTCACTGTCATGACTTGACATGCAGTGCAAAGGGTCAATAACTCAACTTCGCATTTTACAAAATTATGCCCCTTTTCAGCTTAGGAGTTTTGGGTTAAATTCTTATATGTAAGCTTGTATCTCAGTACCCACTAACGGGAATGGATTGAAACTTCATACACTTGTCCACTGTCATGAGCTGATAAGCACTATGCAGGTTCCATAACCCTATTTTACTTTTTTACTAAATTATGGCCCTTTTTCAACTTTCGTATTCATTCAAGCAACAAGGCTGTTGAATAGTTGAGCGTTGCTGTCCTTGGACAGCTCTTGTTATATGTATAGTTATTCCAGTCTTGTATTTCAGTCATGTGAACCCTTTTATTGATATCCAATAACATGGGGTCATTTTTACGATATTAATATTTAGACGTTGTCAACTGAATTTACCTCCAAGTCAATCTTATTTTTTATTCCATTGATAACTGGTGAGAATATTGCAAGGTCATTTACCTCTGGCATTAGCCTGTATTGTTAGACGGTAAACTGACACGAAATTCACGCGTTTTTTTGCCCCGATATATATACAACGCTATTGTTGTATATGAAATATAGACGGGTACAAGTCTGCTTTGCGATTGGCTATTTACGGATTATCGTGGTCTTAATCAAGAAAAAAACATGCCCAAGTAGGTAATCAAACCTGTGCCAACTCCGCTATTAAAATGTTCCTGCATTCTTGACCGGTACACCACAGGGGAATATGTACTTAACAGTTGTTCAGTCGTAAATATAAAGCTTATAATTGAGGCAGTTTACTTTCAGTACTCTGTTGCAAATGCTTTTTAATTTTGAAAAGAAAAAATAGTAAGAACTACAAGTTCTTATGTGTTTCCACAACATATAATCTGTCTGTAGTTGAAGAAATATAGCACTATTTACCTGATATCTAAATATTTTTCCTTTTATAGTTGTCAACAGATCTGGAGGTCAGTGCTTTTAACAATGATTTCAATTATTCAATTTGGGCAATACCATTTATTATTTGAAGGGGTGTTCACTGAAAATTTACTGATCCGTGCAGGCTGATCTTGGTCTGCACTGGTCGCAAAGGCAGAATCAGTTGCCGGCAGCAGGCTAAAGGTTAATTGCAGAAAGGCAATATTCAAATTACAAGAGTCAGTAACACACTTGAGTTTTAGCCACAAATTGTTCTAAGATGATGCACACTGGTGTTTCTTTTAGTTGTTTGCCCTTGTAGTGTTGTTGTTTCACATACATACTGGTAACTTCTGTACACTACTGTTGACAGTCTACTCCACATAAATCAGTTCACTAACATAACTATCTGGTCAGTGTCAGAATATTTTGTAAAATAAAACAGTCAGCTCAAGAAAATTTCCATGCAGTTGAAGGACCTTACCTATTTTTCACTCATTTATTATGACCTCCTCTTTGAGATAGATAATAGATTCCAAGTATATATCTTTGTACTTGAACAGAAGATGCAATGAAAACCTATTTGGTACGGTGTTCCTTTTGAACAATCGTGACTTTTTATTGAATCCTAAATGGTGATGTACGAAGAAAATGCAATGGTGCGATGGCACGATGATGAAACAACAATGGTACGATTGGGAAAACACGATGGCACAATGATGAAATCGTGATGATGCGATGGTAAGATGGTGAAATGTCGATGTAATATCGCGTTTTCATCACCGTACCATCATGTTTTCACCATTGTACCATCGCGTTTTCATCATCGTACCATCGCGTTTTCACCGTCATGCAATCACGTTTTTACCATCATACCATCGCATCTTCACCTTTGTGCCATCACGTTTTCATCACCGTACCATCATGTTTTCACCATTGTACCATCGCGTTTTCATCATCGTACCATCGCGTTTTCACCGTCATGCAATCGCGTTTTCACCATCGTACCATCATATTTTCTACATCGTGTCATCGCGTTTTTTCATCATTGTACCATTGCGTAACCACCATTATACCATCGCATTGTCACCATTGTACCATCGCCTTACGGTGGTCATGCGCAGTGGTACAGTATATGTGTCAGTAAAATACAGGCTTGATACAATCACATTTTCACATTTCACTATGTACCTTCAAAATCCTAACAAGAATAAGCTGAGTTTGAATAATATCATGTGATATTACATCCAGCTTTTAATTTACTTTCATGCATACATAAAATACAAAGGACGTGGCCTTCAAGATTTTACACAGTTTTAATGAACTGAGCACTGACCATTTTATTAAACATTTTGCAAAACAGCAGAATCTAAATCTTCTCACAAAACACATTGAGATACATTTATCTATTGTTGACAAAAATACAAGTGCACGGAAATACGCATTTCTAACCGGAAGGTGATGGTGAAACCACAATGGTACGATGGTGAAAACACGATGGTATGATGGTGAAAACGGGATGGCACGGTGGTGAAAACGTGAAGGTACAATGGTGATAATCTGATGGTACGATGGTGAAAACACGATCGTACGATGGTGAAAATGCGATGGCACGACGGTACGATGATGAAAACGCGATGGTACGATGATGAAAACGCGATATTACATCGGCATTTCACCATCGTACCATTGCGATTTCATCATCATGCCATCGCATGTTCACCATCATACCATCGTTGTTTAATCATCGTGCCATTGCACCATCGTGTTTTCGTCATCGTACCATTGTGCATCGCGGTTTAGTATTAAATAAAGTCACGATTGTCCAAACGGAACACCGTAATTTGGTCAATGTTTCATATAGCTTTTGCTATGCCTTCATTCAGGAATGAGGAAATTAACATTAAATCAACATTAAAACAAGTAACAGACATATGTCCTGTCACAGAAAAAGTCACCTGGGAGAGCCACCTCAAAGATTAATTAAAAAAAAAATAATTAGATAAAAAATGGTACATACTGTGCAAATGAACTGACACATAAAACATGAAAAAAAGTTGTTATTTGCTAGAATAATAATTATGCCTGAAATCTTGTAAAGAAACAATTACAGAGAATTTTAAACTGAGCAGTGGTAATGATATTCAAATTCTTATGTAAAACTGCTGGCCTGATTTTAAAATAATTTTACACATTTGTCCTTGTGTGACCCTCTACCAAGATTGTTCAAATTATTTTGATTCGTCACTTTTTCCTATATGTATATAGTGGAAACTTTAAAAATCTTCTTGTGTGAAACTGCCAGCTGGATTTTAAAATAATTTTGCACAAATTGTTCTTGTGTGACCCTCTACCAAGACGGTTCAAATTATTCTTACTTCAATGTCAAAAAACATGGCTGCCAGGGGGCATTGTCACTATTCCCTGTATACAGGTTATAACACACTAAGTAGTTGTTGTTCTTTATTCTATATAAAATGGACCTATTTCCAATAGCTGCAGCACACATCAGGACCCATTTTATATATCTGTAACTTACATTTTCTTGAAAAATATTGTCAGTGCTAAATAAAAATCAAAAGAAAAGTGGGGGTCATGTTTGATGCAAGAAAAATAATTTTAGTCAAACACACATACTGCAAAATCAGCTAAAAAATTAGACCCCAAATTATAGTGGTGGTGTATGATCTAAGTTTCCATGAAAAATTCTGTCATGTTGTTATTTCGTTATGAAAATGCTACCTACATGTCAAGCATAGATCTGTCATGTGATTTTAGCAAAAAAATTGCAAAGAAAATAAGGAAAATAGCTCTACAGAGCAAAAAAAACTGAGGACTTTTTGTATCAGCCATTATGCGACTATCATTTTTTTTCGCACCATTTTTCTGTTTAGTGTCTGTATGCCTGTATGTATATAGTAGAAACTTAGAAAATCTTCTTGTTATTGAAACTGTTAGCCTGATTTTAAAATAATTTTACACAAAATGTCCTTGTGTGACCTTCTACAAATAGTGTTAAAATTTTTCAGATTCGTCAAAAAACATGGCCGTCAGAGGGCGTGGTCACTTTTCATCAACAATTTCTTTAAACAACATCTCCTCTAAAACTACTGACTGAATTTTGATGAAACTTTACACAAATGATCCCTTGGTAGCCCTCTTTAAAATTTATTCAAATGGTTCTGATTCATGGAACATATGGGTCTTTTTGGTTACAATAGGTTTTCAGCTATCAGACTTTAAAAATCCTTTTCTATAGAGCTTTGATATTTGGCATGTGATATAAGGGTTTGACTCTCTACCATACTTGTCCAAATTATTGCCCTAAGGTAAAAAAAAAAAATGGCCATGTCCGTACTTACAATAGGCTTTTATATAAGAAACTTTGAAAATCTTCTTCTCTGAATCAATAATAGCTAGAGTCTTGATATTTGGGTGTGATATCAGATTTGTAATGTCTACTGTAGATGTTCAAATTATTAGGTTCAAAAATGTGTGTGACATGTATATAATATAGGCTAATATAGAAGAAACCAAAGTCTGTACTTACACAAACACACTTGAAGCCAGGTTGTACACAGGTGAGCGCTTTAGGGTCAATAACCCTCTTGTTCATGAATATGTGTTGATTCAGAAATTTATTTTTGTAATTTTGTTTATATTAACCGAGATTGTATCAAATTAGTTGAAGCTTGAAACATCAGATAGGAGAAAAATGCTTAAATTAGTGATGCACATAATCTCATTATAAATGATAGACCTATCATCTTGTGTAAAAATGATATAGCTGCTCTTTATGTTTTTTTGCCTACAAGTTGTTATTGCCATAATGAAATTCAAATTTGTAATAAATGGTTATAAAGAAACCCAGTTACGGAGATCTTGCCATTTTTAGCTCAGCTTTTCGAAGAAAAAGTAGAGCAATTGCACTTGCCCTGGTGTCAGCGTTACAGATGGTTAAAGTTTTTGATCAAGTCAAATATCTCTGTTACTATCAAAGCTATAGTAGACGCAACTTGACCGCGATGGTTGACCTTAGGCTGATTATTCATATCGGTTATTTCATTATAGAAATCAAGGTTGCTTAGGGTAGCCGTGTATATTTATATGGAATTAGTTTGTATACAGTGCAGTATCAAAGTATATATACTTACATTTGATCAATTAAAGCTTCCCAATACACTAATTTATATTTACACAAAATTATATTTCCTTTTTTTCGTGCAGCTCGTGTTTTACGTACACTCCTTTTCAATAATAGGTTGTACCTCATTATGTATTATAATGCAAAGGTCAACCATCGGGGTCAAGTTGCGTCCACTATATTGACTTGAAACTTAGTATGGTAATTTACTATCAAAGTTTACACCAGGAGAAACAATCACCATAACTCTTTGAATTTTGACAGAGTTTTGCTCGTTTTTAACGTAGAATTTTTTTGGTTAAAGTTTTATATAACGTCCAGTATCTCTGTTACTTTCAAAGCTATTGACTTGGAACTTAAGTAGTTATTTACTATCAAAGGCTACATCAGAAGAAATAATCCCCAGAACTCTGATTATATATTTGATTGAGTTAAGCCCTTTATACTGGCAAGCCCTAATTCAGAGTCAAGCACTGAGAAAAGTTGAGCGAGCTGTCTTATGGACAGCTCTTGTATTTTAACTTAGGAGTTGCTGATTAGTCAAGCATGCTGTGTTATGGACAGCTTGCTTTGGATTATTTGTTGCCATAGTAATCACATTTATTGCCACAGGAACAAAATAAAAAGGACATTCTCATTGCCTATACTGCCATCTATCTATATTATACCAAGTTTCATGAAAAAAAAAATTGTGCTTTTTAAAGTGAGTCGGGATGGGGCTGGGAGAGCAGATATTTCTACTAAGCCCATTTGAAATGTGGAAAAACTAAAAATTTAAAGTTAATACAAAGAAGAACCTTGAATAGTTGTATTTGTTAAATATCTTTCTTGTTCTGTCATGTAGTGGGACCAACCACTGGTTGGAATTCCACCAAACTTCACAGGAGTTACCACTGCCATGCCTAGTTTTGTATGTTGTTGGAATGTTACTGTTCAGTTATTTTCTCTAGGGTTATAGCCCTTAATTTGTGGCATTTTACAATTTCTGCTTTGTAAGTGGTGGAAGACATACCTTTTTCATGAAGAACAATCGCTAGTATCAGGTAAACCAGACTTATGTGGATTTCAACAATTATTTTGTTTCATTTTGAAATCAAACAGATGTGGCAATTGGCAGTCACAATAAAGGCTTTAAAATATGTAAATAGTTTGTAATGTAATTGCAAAATGAACAGATAAGCAATACAGTCTCTGGTTGAAAGTTATTTTATATTACATAATATAATTTACAGGTTGTGGAGGAGAATGCAGAACCAGAGACAACCCTTTTACAGTTTCTTCGACAGAAATGTATCCTTCCTATCTGATGATTGTATTTTTATACGCCCGAAGGGACGTATTATGTTATGGTCCCGGTGTCTGTCCGTCCGTTAGCAATTTCGTGTCCGCTCTGTAACTCTTGAACCCCTTGAAAGATTTCAAAGAAACTTGACATAAATGTTCACCACACTGAGATGATGTGCAGAGCGCATGTTTTGGATGTCTCATTTTAAGGTCAAGGTCACACTTAGGGGTCAAAGGTCATATGAGTGTGTTTCGTGTCCGCTCTGTAACTCTTGAACTGCTTGAAAGATTTCAAAGAAACTTGGCACATATGTTCACCACACTGAAACGACGTGCAGAGCACTTGTTTCGGATGACTAGTTTCAAGGTCATCACACTTAGGAGTGAAAGGTCATATATGACTTTGCTGTGTCCGCTCTGTAACTCTTAAACTGCTCGAAGGATTTCAAAGAAACTTGGCACAAATGTTCACCACACTGAGGCGACATGCAGAGTGCATGTTTTGGATGACTCGCTTCAAGGTCAAGGTCACACTTAGGGGTCACAGGTAGAATGAATGACTTAAGTATAGTTATTTTTTGTGTGTCTTTGTTGGGTTTAAGATGACACTGACACAGTTTTAGGTTATACAGTGACTTTCCAACTTTGGATGTTGGAGGAAGAGTGCTTGCTTTGTGTGCATAAGATGTGGGTTATCTCCCTGGTTTTGGTGCAATTTCTGAAGTTACCAAACCATAGGTGAAGGAAGAAGAAATTTATGCTTTAGACTTTTCAGCTCAAAATTGTTGTTTAATATTTTTGTTAAAATGATAGCAGTAACACATAAACATTTTCCCTCAGTGTTTTGATAATCAGTGTCTTTTTCTGTTATAATACTGTGTGAGTGAATAGTATTTATATTTAAGCAAACTGGTTCCAATAGTTTAAATATTATAAAATTCCATGTGTTTTTACCAGTCTAATATCCATTTTATGTATTTGATTGCATGTGTGTTAGAATAATTTACTATTCATTATACTGTATCTACTTGTGCCTTTGTACATGTAATGTCGAATGTTTTATCACCTGTGTAATAAGGTCAGCATGGAAGATTAGGAAGTCTTTACTTACTTACTTACATAAATCTACTACAGTGTGCATACTTTTATGTAGAAAACATTACTGACATACCGGTAATGAAACTTCAGGTCTTATAATATACTTCCGTTCTGAAATTTGTGCTAAGCATTTATATTTTTATTTAGATGCCTGTAGAAATTGATATTTTCTTTTCTGTATGCAGATTTTGGTTAGTTGACTGACAGTGTGTTTAGTTTGCTTGTCTGGCTACCATCCAGACTTTTAGACTTCATTTTTTTCACTCTTACTGTGTCATTAGGTAAAGGCTATGCATAAGAAATCACTACTAGTTTCTGGTAATTTGGTAAACTCCTGGTTTGAATTATCAACCAGTAAAACCTGTTATTATATAGGATCCTGTGATAACTAAAAAAAGTTTTCAAGCTAGGTTCATAAAATTTGGTATGTGGATAGTGAGCAATTTGTAGATTACGCACTTACATGTCTTATGCTTGTGGGTCAAAGGTCTAGACCACTATTGAAGGTCAAGTAAAAATTGTTTTTGCTCCATAACTTTAATATGCATTGATGGATTATCTTTATGCTACTCACAAACATTCCTCATGATGAGACAATGTGTCAACACATCATCTATGCTTGTTGGTTAAAGGTCAAGGTCACTGTTCAAGGTCAAGTAAAATATTATTTCTGCTCCATTACTAATTGAAGAAATTTTTACTGCACAGAAATATTCCCCATGATTAGACTATGTGTCAAGCACATGACCCATGGTTGTCGGTCAAAGGTTAAAGTCACTATAGAAGGTCAAGTAAAATTGTTTTTTCACCGGTAGGGGACTTCTGTATTGCCACTGTAATACTCAGTCACTTGTTTACAAACGACATTCATTTTTAAAGGGGGACAACTTTTTCAGAATATTTTAAGTACCCCGGTATCCATTGTACAGGACAGTATGACAGAACATGTCTTGGTCAGGTAGATTGTTTGTAAAGATGTTGTTAGTTTATCAAATATTTCAGTGTTTTGATGATATACTCCTTAACCTCAAGTTGTTTGCTGTCTGTAGTAAACTTTCACAAAAATTATTCCCAATACTAGCTGTTCAGAACCTTTACCAGATTATTGTTCCAAATGAATACAAATGGAGTTGAACTTTCAAAAATATCTTTTCTGACACAAAAGTATGTTATTATATGGAGTTGAGCATTATCTAGCGTGTTATGTGCAGATCTCTCGAATTACGGGCAAATATCTCAAAAACAAGCACACAAACTTATACATCTATACTGATTGGCTGTTATTTGCCACAAAAGGTGCCATCAGAAAATATTAGACCACAGTCTTATAAAACAGTCAGAGAATACTTGTTTAAAAATACGCCCGAAGGGACATTTTTTTGTTTTTTCTTGTCTGCTCTGTAACTCTTGAACCCCTTTAGGGATTTCGAAGAAACTTGACACAAATGTTCACCAAATCGAGACGACGTATAGAGCGCATGTTCTGGATGGCTCGCTTTAAGGTCAAGGTCACACTTAGGGGTCAAAGGTCATATGACTTTGTTTCGTGTGTATATTGCTCTGCATTGCGGTGCTCTTGTTTTTATTTGGCAGATCCCTTTTGTGTTCTTATACAATAATTTTTTTTTTAATTACTTCCCTTTTATGTTACTTTGGGCTTCAACAGTCAAGTTCTTAAAATTTTGCTCCCATCATCTGATATAACCCATCGGTCCCAGTTAGGGGTCAAAGGTCATACCTTCGGGCGTATATTGCTCCACATTGTGGTGCTCTTGTTCTTAGTTAATTTTGGCTTTTTAATATTATACCAGAATTATATAGCACCTTTTTCATTATAAACACATTCAAAGGTGCTTGACATACAAAGGCAGTCACTCAGGGTGCAAATTGATCCCCTACTACTGCTGACACAGAGCAATCTGGCCAGAGAAACAGAGCAAGAGAAAGCTCCCATAGCAGACAGAGAGAAATCCATTAGATACAGACCTGTCCAGTTAACTTGTCCAGTATATAGAAGCAATCCACGCAAAGTTATCTTTCCTGGGTGGAACTAGTATTTATCTCTTAGTTAGCTTGCGGACACTCAAGAGCATCTCAGAAATGTCGAGTGCCTGGAGAGGGATTCGAACCCGTGACCTCTGGATTTGCAGTCAAGTGCATTATCACAAGTCCAATGGGACACAATGATTTAAAAATCATGACTCAATATTTTTATAATTCTGAATTTTCAGAGGTCACGTTTAGTAAAGTGTATCAAAATGTATGCATCTTCAAAGGGTTTCTTATCAAAAATATTAATTTAAAAGTGGTTTACTTTGTTGGTCATATCAGTAAATACCATTTTAAACCTGAAAAAAAAAAAGATAAAATTGAAAGATTTTTATTTATGCATGTTTACCAACCAGTGTAAACTGTAAAAAGTATGAAGACATGCTTGTTTTCCATTTCCTTATTTTCTTGATTTTTATCTAATTTTGGGTGGATTTTTGGTTTTATTTACCATCTTTGTAAAGATTTACTGTGAAATCACTTAAAGTTGTAAGCACAAAATTTCTCGGTTTAGGTCAGATTAGTTCTTTCATGCAGATATAAAATTGAAGATTTCACAGTCTGAACATTATTAGGTGACAAGGAATTTTACTTGTTCATTGCGATTTGATTTTGTGGATTTACCACCAAAATCCGAATCCACAAAAAAAGACCCAGAAAAAATTATGATTACACAGTAAGGGCCTTCTATTGAGAAGCCACCAGTTATTTGAGCTAAGATTTTGCAGTTGGCCAACTGTGTAGCTGCTTCATTTTCTTGCATACGAGACAGGAGTTTCAGGTGTTATCACTGGTGCTGGAAAGTGTCATCTTACCTCTGGGGTGACATAAGATGGCTCTTGTGCTGCAAATAATGTATAAGGAACTACATCTGCAGTAATTTTCATATTTTCTACATAAAACTGGATAAAAATCAAATAAATGGATAGTTATTCTTTGTTCCTCTTGGTACATTTTTTTTTATTCAGAAAATGTCATACAAAAAACCCCCCAAAAAACAACAATGTTTGGCTGCAGATGATAAAACAAAACCAAAACATTTACATGTATGCTATTTTCCATTGTAACATCCTGATGTATATCCTGTTTACAGAATGTGAATTTCCTACAGTTTGAATACACAATTGTAAAAAAGTGCTATATGAAAGTCATTGGGTTGATTTAATTTTTAGCTCACCTGTCACAAAGTGACAAGGTGAGCTTTTGTGATCGCGCGGTGTCCGTCGTCCGTCGTCCGTCCGTGCGTCAGTGCGTCCGTAAACTTTTGCTTATGACCACTCTAGAGGTCACATTTTTCATGGGATCTTTATGAAAGTTGGTCAGAATGTTCATCTTGATGATATCTAGGTCAAGTTTGAAACTGGGTCACGTGCCATCAAAAACTAGGTCAGTAGGTCTAAAAATAGAAAAACCTTGTGACCTCTCTAGAGGCCATATATTTCATAAGATCTTCATGAAAATTGGTCAGAATGTTCACCTTGATGATATCTAGGTCAAGTTCGAAACTGGGTCACGTGGGTTCAAAAACTAGGTCAGTAGGTCTAAAAATAGAAAAACCTTGTGACCTCTCTAGAGGCCATATTTTTCATGAGATCTTCATGAATATTAGTCAGAATGTTCACCTTGATGATATCTAGGTCAAGTTCGAAACTGGGTCACGTAGGGTCAAAAACTAGGTCATTAGGTCTAAAAATAGAAAAACCTTGTGACCTCTCTAGAGGCCATATTTCTCAATGGATCTTCATGAAAATTGGTCAGAATGTTCAACTTGATGATATCTAGGTCAAGTTCGAAACTGGGTCACGTAGGGTCAAAAACTAGGTCATTAGGTCTAAAAATAGAAAAACCTTGTGACCTCTCTAGAGGCCATATTTCTCAATGGATCTTCATGAAAATTGGTCAGAATGTTCACCTTGATGATATCTAGGTCAAGTTCGAAACTGGGTCATGTGGGGTCAAAAACTAGGTCAGTAGATCTAAAAATAGAAAAACCTTGTGACCTCTCTAGAGGCCATATTTCTCAATGGATCTTCATGAAAATTGGTCAGAATGTTCACCTTGATGATATCTAGGTTAAGTTCGAAACTGGGTCATGTGCGGTCAAAAACTAGGTCAGTAGGTTTAAAAATAGGAAAACCTTGTGACCTCTCTAGAGGCGATATTTTTCAATGGATCTTCATGAAAATTGGTCAGAGTGTTTACCTTGAAGATATCTAGGTCAAGTTTGAAACTGGGTCACGTGGGGTTAAAAACTAGGTCAGTAGATCTAAAAATAGAAAAACTTGTGACCTCTCTAGAGGCCATATTTTTCATGAGATCTTCATGATTATTGGTCAGAATGTTCACCTTGATGATATCTAAGTCAAGTTCGAAACTGGGTCACGTGGGGTTAAAAACTAGGTCAGTAGGTCTAAAAATAGAAAAAACCTTGTGACCTCTCTAGAGGCCATATTTCTCAACGGATCTTCATGAAAATTAGTGAGAATGTTCAGCTTGATGATATCTAGGTCAGGTTTGTAACTGGGTCATGTGTGGTCAAAAACTAGGTCAGTAGGTCGAAAAATAGAAAAACCTTGAGACCTCTCTAGAGGCCATATTTTTCACGAGATCTTCATGAAAATTGGTGAGAATGTTCACCTTGATGATATCTAGGTCAAGTTTAAAAGTGGGTCACGTGCCTTCAAAAACTAGGCCATTAGGTCAAATAATAGAAAAACCTTGTGACCTCTGTAGAGGCCATATTTTTCAATGGATCTTCAAGAAAATTGGTCAGAATTTTTTATCTTGATGATATCTAGGTCACATGTGCTCAAAAACTAGGTCACTATGTCAAATAATAGAAATAATGACGTCATACTCAGTTCAACACTGGGTCATGTGGGGATAGGTGAGCGATTCAGGACCATCATGGTCCTCTTGTTACTATTATTTGCCAAGCAGGGCAATATATGCCCGAAGGATTACACCATAGGATGGGAGCAAAATTTAAAGAACTTGACTGTTGTAGCCCAAAGGAGTGGAACAACAAAACGAAAACTTCAAAAAACAAATCTAAGTCCACAAAAAAAATATTCAAAGTCCACAAAAAAATCCTTATCAGGTACAGGTATGTAAAAATACACCTAAAAACTAGAGGTACCAACCATGTTGTACCACAGAAAAGTGGTCTCGGTTTTTCCCTATGGCCAATAATAAAAAGGTTTCAAAATAAGCTATTTATAGTAACATAAAAGGGAAGTAATTCAAAAAAAAAAAAATTGTAAGTGAACAAAAAAGAGACCTGCCAAATAAAAACAAGAGCACTGCAATGCAGAGCAATATACACAAAGCAAAGTCATATATGACCTTTTCCCCTTAAGTGTGACCTTGACCTTGAAGCGAGTCATCCGGAACATGCGCTCTGCACATTGACTCAGTGTGGTGAATATTTCTGCCAAGTTTCTTTGAAATTCTTCCAGCAGTTCAAAAGTTACTGAGCGGACACAAAACAAACTGATATGACTTTTGACACCCAAGTGTGACCTTGACCTTGAAGGGAGTCGTCCGGAACATGCGCTCTGCACGTTGTCTTGGTTCGGTGAACATTTGTGTCAAGTTTCTTTGAAATCCTTCAAGGGGTTCAAGAGTTACAGAGCGGACACGAAACAAACTGATATGACCTTTGACTCCTAAGTGTGACCTTGACCTTGAAGTGAGACATCCAAGAGTTACAGAGCAGACACGAAATTGCTAATGGACGGATGGACGGACAGACGGACACCAGCGTCATAACATAATACGTCCCTTTGGGCGTATAAAAAGATTCTGTCACTGGTTGTATGTACAGGTGTGAATATCTGACTCTTAGGAAGCAGTGTATGCAGATTTGGCAGAGATTCGTTCCTACCTAAAAATCAGCCTCAAGCCAGTTGAGCAGATCTACAGATTGCAGGGATGAGAGTTCGAGTCCTGGGCGAGATGAATGTTCTCTGTGACGATTTGATAAAAGACGTTGTGTCTGAATTCATTCGTTCTCCATCTCTGATTCATGTGGGGAAGTTGGCATTACTTACGGAGAACAGGTTTGTACTGGTACAGAATCCAGGAACACTAGTTTAGTTTTAACTGCCTGCCATTACATAACTGAAATACTGTTAAAAAAACAGTGTTAAACCCAAAACAAACAAAACAAAAAATCAAGCCAGTTGAATTCAGTCTGCACCAACATCCAGTGAAAGAATCTCATATAATCTATTTCATTTGAAAGACAGGGGGTCCTATGTGAGCAAAGACTGTAATTGTTTTCCTTGACACAGTATATCAGTGGGCTTAACTGGTACAAAGCTTGGTTGTGGGGAAGGAGGATGTGGGGCTTGTACTGTGATGGTATCCAGGTTTGATCACTACAGCAAAAAGATATGGTAAGTCACACTACACCGTATAGCGATAACGGACACCAAACATATTGAAAAAATGCGACACAAAGGCAATATGACCGCAAGATTGACGCACATATACAGGACGAATACCGTTCAGTTAACAGATATGACCGTACTAGTAACGGACTTGTACCGCGTAAAACGTTAGCGCAACACATGAGAAACTGACAAAACGTTCTTGTCAGTTATCGTCTGTTGAACATACGTTACATCCGTTGCAAGTCCGGTAGTAGTCCGGCCGTCAATCAAAACGCATATCAGCGCCTTGCTACCGTACATCTAACGGACAACTTTGTCCGGTGGTGTACGTTCTGAATTTTGAACATGCTCAAAACCTTCCTCTGGATGGAATGAATGTTGCCAGACAAGGAGCGCAGCCGCCGCATGAGAAACGGAAAAGAAACGCATGCTAACAGACACGAACAGATTGAAAATTTTGCTATACGTTGGACTTCCGTTAACGCTATACGGTGTAGTGTGAATGAGACTTATCCTGTAATGTTATACTCCAGTAACAGTGATAAACTGTTAGTTTTTGTAAGTATTATGATATTTGCAGATATTATTTAAGAAATAATAAATCTGTTCCTACGCACTCGTGATTTAATCATTCACATCCAAACGACTGCCCATGTTTTATTAATTGATAAAATTATTGGAACATATTTATTATTTCGATTCTAACAACGCAAATAATTCGCATTTTGCAGTACTACATTTTCAGCGTAATACGTCATTTGGGTCATATGCTGTTACAGTTTACCCCCTATGGTTAGAAAGTGTTGCATAGACAATGGAACGTATAGATATTTGTTTCTTTTTTATCAGAATTTTGAGAAGTATTCATAAATTAGTAATCTAACAGCTCGCAAACTAATTATGAACAGAATCATCAAATTAGGCGAGTTGACCCTGTGTTACGAGTGACGAGCTTAACTTTTATATGACGTCACATTGTTATGACGTCATACTTTATGTCATACATTTATAACGTCACCGCTGAATCATAATTAAGCTAATTGAATTCGCTCGTAGAGATCAGAACATGTTTTACGGACCTACACATAAGTTAGTATGACTTTATTATATTTATGTTTTTGAAATGCTGTTTTCAACCGTTTGGCCCTGAAATAATTCGTATGTAATGGAACTGAAGTAGAATCTCTTATGTTACAATCATAGGGGGGTGAAATGTAACAGCCAACCATATTTTATCTTAGATTCATGTATAGGTGATTTCGCTATATGTTTATATAGCAATTGCTGCGGATCGTGTTAGAATTGTTGTTAATTATTGAGTTGTCATGATATAGTTAATTCTCTACATTGTCCTCACTCTTGTTTGAAGTTGGAGCTTATTGGATCTTAATGCTTAGCTTTAATGGGGCATACTTTCGGACAGTTCATCGACTTTAAAAACTCATCATTTTCAAAGAACTGTTACACATCTTCATTTTGATGCATTTTCAATAATTTTTCAGTGCTTTATAAATTTTCACATAACTAGGTGGAATATATATTTTTCAGCAATTATTTTTATTATGCCCAAGGCATCTACTGATGCAGGAGGCATATAGTGATTGTCCTGTCTGTTCGTCCGTCCGTCCATACGAGGTTAACCAAATGGGATCGTTTCGTCTGGCATCAATACCCCTTACTAGAATGACTTAATACTAATGCAGTTGTAACCTGTGACTATTCCTCATCTTCAGACATCACCTGACCTCATTTTGGCCTTGACCTTGACCTCATTTTGGACTTAGGTTGCTTTATATGGGCCATCTCTTGGTTAAACAAATGGGACCATTTCATCTAGCATCAATACCCCTTACAAGAATGAATTGATACTAATGCAGATGTAACCTGTGACCATTCCTCATCTTCAGACATCACCTGACCTCAGTTTGACCTTGACCTCGTTTTGGACTTAGGTTGCTTTGTATTGACAAGGATGCCACCAGTGGCATCAAGTGTTTATTGAACGCAGCTTCTTGTTTCTTTACAAATGAAATTCATTTTTAAAGGGGGACAACTTTTTCAGAATTTGATTTTAAGTATCTGTCATTAGGGATAGTACAGTAGAACATGTGATGGTCAGGTAGATTATTGGTAAAGATGTTGTTCATTTATCAAATATTTCTGTGTTTTGATGATATACTCCTGTTTGCTGTCTGTAGTAAACTTTCACAAAAAATGTTATTCCCCAATACCAGCTGTACAGAAACTTTACTGGAATCTTGATCTAAATGAATAGCTGGATCTTTGATATGGAGTGAAGCATCATCTAAGAGACCTGTATCAAACTTGTAAAAGTTTGTTTTACAGTTATGCCCTAGGGGTGTCTTGTTTAACATAAGAAGAAATTCTCAGAAACCACAATAGCTTGAGCATAAAATTTATATCCTCTGTCACACTTATTTGAAACCAGAATTGTTATTGTCATTTTTCATTATTTATTCCCTTTGTCATATTGACATTAATTTGAATGCATTGTTGTCATAAACACTTGTTGCCTGGAAACCAAATGAAAGAAAATAAATGTAAAAGGAAATTTCAGTTTAAGTTGCAATGTTGCAAACAAGATTAATTTTGTGCAAGTGATACAATAAATACCATGATGAAACATGTATCTGTTGGTTTACTATCTATTCACCATTTTGTGATTTTTGTCGTATCCTTAAAGGGATGAATGTGAAAAATGTCTAAGTGCTTCTTTATCTATAATCACTTTGATCTCTTTTGCATTCACCCCTCAAATAGCGTTTGGAGATATCTTAAAAGATATGGTATTTGATAATATCAATAATTGTACTCCCCCCCCCCGACAACAAAGTTGTAAGGGGGGGTATACTGGTTTCAGGTTGTCTGTCTGTCCGTCTGTCCGTAGACGCAATCTTGTGTGCACCATCTCTCCTTATCCCCTTGACAGAATTTAATGAAACTTCACACAAGTGATCAGTACCAACAGTAGTTGTGCATGGGGCATGTTAGGTTCTTTTAGAAAAAACATTTGCAGAGTTATGGGACTTTGTTTTTTTGTTACTATACTATATACATAGACACAATCTTGTGCGCACCATCTCTCCTCATCTCCTTGACACAATTTAATGAAACTTCACACAAGTGATCAGTAACAACAGTAGTTGTGCACAGGGCATGTTAGGTTCTTTCAGAAAAAAAATTTGCAGAGTTATGGGACTTTGTTTTTTTGTTACTATACTATATACATAGACACAATCTTGTGCGCACCATCTCTCCTCATCCCCTTGACACAATTTAATGAAACTTCACACAAGTGATCAGTAACAACAGTAGTTGTGCATGAGACATGTTAGGTTCTTTCAGCGACAAAAATTGCAGAGTTATTGGACTTTGTTTCTTGTTAACATACTATGTACATTCAGTCTGCATATGCAATCTTGTGTGTGCCTAATCTACCAAACCCTTGCACACAATTTAATGAAACTTCACACAAGTGATCAGTACCAACCCTAGTTGTGCATGGTGCATGTTAGATTCTTTTAGATAAATATTCTGCATAGTTATGGGACTTTGTTTTTTGTTACTATACTGTATACATACAGTCTATATACATACAGTCCACATAATTATGCAATCTTGTGTGCGTCAAATTGCGATGTACTGTGTCAGTGCATGCGGGGTGTACATTCATCACCTTTAGTGATAGCTCTAGTTATATTTTAAGATGTCATTAAATATATTATCTTATATCATAAAACAATTCAAATATATCTTAAAATAAATTACAGATACCACAAACTGGTGTACTGAATATCTCTAAATATGATATATAACTATTTCTGGACGATAACTTGAAAACGCTTGGGCCTAGGGTCATGAAAATTGATAGGAAGATTGGTCATGATAAGCAGATGACCCCTATCTGTTTTGAGATTGGTAGGTTAAAGGTCAAGGTCACAACGGCCCGGAACAGTTAAATCATTTCCGGACGACAACTTGGGAAGGCTTGGGCCTAGGATCATGAAAGTTGATATGGAGGTTGGTCATGACCAGCAGATGACCCTTATTGATTTTGAGGTCAGTAGGTCAAAAGTCAAGGTCACACTGAACCGTAACAGTTAAACGGTTCCAGATGATAACTCAAGAAAGCTTTGGCCTAGGATCACGAAACTTGATAGGGAGGTTGATCATGACCAGCAGATGACCCCTATTGATTTTGAGGTCAGTAGGTCAAAGTCACAGTGACCTGGCACATTTAAACTGTTTCCGGACGATAACTTGAGAATGCTTGGGCCTAGGATCACAAAACTTAATAAGGAGGTTGATCATGACCAGCAGTAGGACTAGAGAATGCTTTGGTCTAAGATCACATTTGATACGGAGGTCGCTTTTGACTGGTAAACGATCCATAATTGATTTGAGGTCAGTATGTCAAACATCAAGTGCACAGTGATCAAATAACTTCTGTTCCTTGTGCAATTACTGAATGCATCAAGGGGGGCATTTCATGTTCTACGAGCTCTTGTTTATGATATCAAAATATGATTTTATGATATCCTTATTTGGATTGAATAATAACAATAGTATAATTGTACAATTTTTGTTTATTTAATGATATCAGAATTGATTTTAAGATATCCTACAATTGTAAGAGTGCATCATGTCCAAGATCACTAGGTGTTTCATTTGGAGGTCAAAATTCATATAGCTTTTTTTCGTGTCTGCTTCTTATCTCCAATCTGCTGTAAAGGTACATAAAATCAGATAATTGCTTAACTCATCAAGATATGCAAAGCATAAAACTAGGTTTATAAAGATGATGTGCATAGCATGAAAGTCAAGGTCACACTTATGTTTATGTATAGGGCGGCTTGACACATAAAGTATGATGGTCAGTTATCCATATTCCATATTGTCTTAACAGCTGAAAGGATTGTCATAAAACTAACATCAATGGTAAACATCATCAAGACAGTATGCAAAATGCACAACCCAGTTCATAAATTTGGTGTCACATTTGGAGGTCAAAGGGCACAATTGGTTTAACCTTTCCTCTAACATAGGGGCAAAGGCATTTGTCTCCTTCAGTGATAGCTCTAGCTTTACAAGTATCTAAGTACAGTTAAATGTATACTGTTACATCCCAGTTCACATGGTTTAATGTACAGAAGCATCAGAGCAAAACTGGTCTAAGTGCATATAGATAAGAGAAGTGCTAAGTACAGTTTTGCTCTAGTCTTCATATTAAATTTTTTATAAGATTACGATTTTTAACAAAAATTGAAGTTAACAATATTTCAACTACATCTAAGCTTTCACTTTCTGTACATGTGAGAGTTTTGTCATCAAACTTGTCACAGTTTAGTGTTTTTACTTTGCATTAAAATATGACTGAACTCGATATGTTTCATCTGGTAACATATTACATGTTTAACTTCTACTTTTTGTCATTAACATTTTTATACAACAATCTTATTTTGTCAATTTTTCAGTCACTTCTCAGTGAACGCATGTCTTGCCCCACTATGTTCTATGCATGGAATGGCTGTGACGACGGTGGAGGGTATCGGCAGTGTTAAGAATGGCCTCCATCCTGTGCAGGTATGTAGGATTCAGCAGTGGTATCTGGGATTCAGCAATTATAGTAACACCGACATTTCACAGTTAAGGCCAAAATAAAATTAGTGTGGTTCATGTAATATGTCAAAAGTTAGTGGATTGGGCTAATGTTTTCGAATAAATTTAGGATGAAGATTGTTTGTGAAGATATACTCATCAGCTTTTTCTTAGTTTTTTTACTGTTTAGGTGCAAGGCGTTAAGCTGAAATTTGTTTAAATTCTCTCTAAATCCATTTGATTCATATTGCAAAATTTTATCATTGTGGATCTCATAAATGGGAAAGCTAACTTTTCTGAATTTAATCATGTCCCATAATGCACAGTTACTATCTCTATTGGTGGATTTGTTGTGGAATATGCATGCTGGCACTTTGCTGTAATTGGTTTGATGTATTGTGGTGGTGATTCTCTCTATCTCTATATAAATAACTGAAAAGATTTGGAAAACAATATGGATAACATGTTGGAAAAAAAGAAATAGATCTGTATATCTATATATAATATTATATATACAGTCGAAACTTGGTATCTCGAATTTTAAGGGACCGTGCTTTTTATTTCGAGATAACCGATATTCGAGTTATGAGGAGGGACATATATGAACGAAATAAGTACACAATAGGAAAACATTTAATACAAAAAAACTGTTTCCTTGATGCCGTGTATACGCTTTCGGCACTTTACGCATACACGATTCCGTACAGTTTGTGTTTTCAGGTTTTTGAAGAATAAAAATGATACTAACCTCAACTCTTTTTGAATCAAATGTCCTTTTTTTTACCATGTTTCTCTCCCGGGGGATTGACATTCGATGTGACATTTTAAACGAATGATGCTTTCCCCCAAGAAGTTATTTTTTATTCAGTCTCATCGCGATTACCTCTAATTAATCCTTATTAAAGATCCCAAGTGTTCAAACTAATTAATTCATTAGTTTAAATTAAAAGCAGTTTTCATAACGTCTCAAAAACAAATGACTGCTGATTAAAGAAATCTGCTGTTTACATAAAAAAATCATCATTATGGCACGTGCAAACAAGTATGGCATCATCTCACTTTGATAATCGCCGCACCTTTGATATGTCGGCATCACGGCTTTCTGGTTAGGCAATAAACATGGACATGTGTTAGAAACCAACCACATTCACAATGACATGTGTGAAATTTTATCGCATATTTTTCTCACTTCGACTTACCAAGTTCACAATGCACTTGAATTTTATTGACGGGACTGAAAATCCCTTTCGACACATCCGGAATCTCGGTAAGTCAAATTTTGACGTAACGAAGTTGAATTACATATATAAAGAAGGAAATTTGACGGGACTTGAAAATTTCTTCGACTTAAGCGGAATTTCGAGGTAAGCGAGTTTGAGATACCGAGTTTCGACTGTATATATAATGTCAAGGGATCTTCAGCAGTACCTTCATTTTAGAGGGAAAAAGACAAAATAAGAGTTTGTGAAATGCGGTCCAATCATATTCAGCTTTGTTACTTTCTGACCATGATTTCATAATTGAGTATTTACAGTCTGTGTTCAGTCTGTTTCCATTGACGGAATGATGTGATATTTCGGATATTGTATACTGAGTCTTTGAATTGAATTGACTTCAAAGGCGAAATGGTTCAGATTATAAAACTATCACTTGAAGTGCCACATATTTTTTACATAACTCACAGCATCCTATGGCTCATTTTATTAGATGTTTCCCAAAGAAAATGTGCATTTCCACGCAACAATTGAACTTCTGTGTTCCATCAATCCAACGCTAGTAGGAGAGTTGGTAAATCAGTTTCAACTAAACATTGCGAAAATGATCCTCGAGTAGACCTTTTTCAGATTCCTTCAAATTTAAGTCATCCATGCAGAATTCTGGTTGCCATGGCAATCAAACAGAAACATTTAAAAATCTCAGAATCTGCTGTTTTGATTTCAAAATGATTTCATAGCAATGTTCCTTGGGTGATCATCTACCAATTCCTTCTAAAAAATCACACAAAAAAAAACAAGGCTGCGCGAGAGTGTGGCTTGTTTTCTGAATATGGTTATGTGGACAATTTCGTACTGAAATGTCCCTTTAATAGGTAACCCTGTAACAAACCCATTTAGCCGTAGTTTAATTTTATTCTTTGCAAAAATGTTGCTTTCATGTCTACCACATTTCACATGGTCACCAGGGCAGGTGCAGGTTTTCTTTATCTGTGTATAGGATAAACTTTGAAAGTCTTCTTTTCAGGAGCTTTAACCCTTAGCCTGCTGACGGCAGATGATTCTGCCTTTGCGACCAGTGCAGACCAAGATCAGCCTGCACATCCGTGCAGTCTGATCATGGTCTACACTGTTCGCTATTCAGTCAGTAAATTTTCAGTGAAAACCCCTTTGAGTAATAAGTGGTACTGTCCAAATTGAAAGATGGACCAGTCCATTAGAGAAATATAGCAGGTTAAGGGTTAATGAAAACCCTCTACCAAGTGTTAAAATCATAAAACAATGTTGCCATTGAGCATGCTCACTTTTCCCTATAGTATTATGATAGCAGAAGCTTTAAAATCCTTCTTTTCAGGGGCTGATGGCCAGATTCTGAAATAAATCCACACAAATGTTTCTTTGGTGAGAGCTAGAACCAGAGCTAAAAATAGAAAAATCTTCAAGTGATCAGTCTTTACCAGAGATAATAGATGTAACATTAGAATATGAATATATTATTGTGTAGCCACATTTGCAAGTAATTACCATAATTTCACAATTTTGCCTGCACATGAATATCTAAAATGTCACAACGGTCAGCCTATTATCATTGAATTATACAAGATGGTTAAGTTAAAGCATATTAATTTAGTATCTGCAATTTATTTTGGTCTCAGGGTTAAAACTATTGTGATCTGAAAGTATAGGTATGGAGCATAAAGGCAACACATTATTCCATTTGCCAGACTTAAATACATAATGACAACACATCATTCGCTTGACTTAAATACACAAAGACAACACATTTTTCTTTGATTAGACTTAGATATAGAAAAGGCTACAAACTATTGCATTGGTTAGGCATACATACATACAGTGTCAAGGTCACACTTGGATGACATTTGTCAAATACCTTAACTTTGTGTCAGCTCCATAATTATCTTCTTAACCACTGAATTTTTTTTTATAAAACTAGCATCAAATGTTCATCTTGTCAAGGTGACATGCACAACCCTGGTCATTAGGTTCAAGGCCAAGGTCACAGTTAAAGATCAAAGTGCATGATCATAACATCTAATACTTTTCCCATGTGATAGCAGCATGTGGGGATATTAATCGCATTTAGTGAGTTATAGTTTTTTGTGGAACCAGATGTAATTTAGTGATTTCAGCTAGAAAATTGGTTTGTATCCACAGTTATCAGAATTTGAATTTTCCTTGTATAATAAATTCATCATTGAATTTTTTTAAAAGATAATTGTTCAGGCAACTAGTACATGGTCTTTCTAATTAATTTTTCCTCACTGAAGGCAGAAATATATAGTTTGGGATTTCCATCAGTCGGTCAGAAGCCATAATTATCTGAGCCGCGCCATGAGAAAACCAACATAGTGCTTTTGCGACCAGCAGGGATCTGGCCAGCCTGCGCATTCGCGCAGTCTGGTCAGGATCCATGCTGTTTTCTAATGGTTTCTTTATTTGCAATAGGCTTTGAAAGCGAACAGCATGGATCCTGACCAGACTGCATGGATGCGCAGGCTGGTCTGGATCCATGCTGGTCGCAAACGCACTATGTTGGTTTCCTCATGGTGCGGCTCATTCTGTGATATAGTTTAGTGTATTTAAGTAAAACACTGAAAAAATGTTAATTACTGCTGTAGGAAGGAAAATGCCACTCAGTTTGCCTAAGTTATACAAATTCATGGCCTTTTGTACCGATATATATGCGAGGGCTGTTTCAGTAATTCATAAACTCTTAGAATAAATCTTTTTTATTGACGTTTGATTGTAATAATGTTACACTCAGGTATATTTTATCTGTATTTTGCAACAATATACAACCTGTTATCGATCTTCAAATTGTTGTAACAAAGCATAATGTCAATATTTCCATAAATGTGAATATGATTTGAAGATGTTGCAAATATTTAAAGGCACCAGAACACTTCTCAGGCCATACTTTTGTAAGTGGTATTGCAGATTTTCTATTGAATATTTAGAAACCATGCCCTGACTACAGTGATATCAATATGCTGAAAATACAAGAAGTTGTAAACACTGACAGGAGGCATGTAAAAAGTATCTGTCAATTACAGGATGCTGTAACTGTACAACTGTACAGCATCTAATTAGCAACGATTAATATACATCTGCATGTTGGGTTCCTTGGCAATAGAAAGTGCATTAAGCATTTAGTATTTTTGGTTGATCTAGATCATTGTTATTAACTTATTAGAAATATATTAAATTGTTTTTCACAATAACTGCAGTAAGGAATGAAATAAGTAGAGCAAACCTGGTAACTAGGAACTTTCATCGAGACTTAAGTTTTTTGTTTCAATTTTGGTTTAGGTCATTGTTACTAAAAATAGAAAAAAAAAAGATTTTTGGTCAGTAACTTAGTTAGAGATGAGAATTTGTAACCAAACTTGGTTGGTTTCACTAAAATTCAGTTGCATTTTGGCTTATTTTTGTCAAGGTCTAGGACAATGTTTCTTAAGTACAACAACATAACTTAAGTTAGGATTGAGACATCAATCTTTACACTAAACTTTGTTGTTAAGTTGCAATTTTTGTTAGCTTGGGTCAAGGTCATTGTCACACATGTATACTTCTGTTAAAACTGAGGTACTTTGATTAAAAAATGTTTAAGTTGTTTGAAAAATGAGACATTTGGATCAAATTGACATGTGTTTTGAACGAAGGCTTTTTCATGTAAGAACTGTAAAAATATTTTACAAGGTGATGACAGAATTCTATGTTTTTGATTTTTTTTTTGCTAAACAATTAATTGATAAACCTGTACTCAGTTTGATCAACTTGTACCTAATAACAAGGGGGGTATTCGATCTACTCCTTACCACCGAAACAAAATGGCGGCCAAAACTGAAAATGTGAGTTTTTCTTACTTTTTATCTTTTTCAAAGATTTCTAGACCATGACACATGGCTATCAACCTGCTCCACTATTTTTTCTATCTATCGGTACCTTAAACTTTAGAAACAGTGCTGTAATTTGTCTGGAATGCTGGTCATGGGATTTGAATCGATAGAAAATCCTCCTGAAAACACGGGATAAGGAATAGTGCGATTAGCAAAAATGGTCTTTTTTCCCTAATTATTCAAATAGTTGTGAGCTATTCTTTCTGATAAGAAGTAAAATTTCATATATTTCCATCGTGGTTAGTCTGCAGCCGATTAAAAGTCGTTATTTTAAATTACACAGTTTTTTGTCTGATGGTAAGGAACAGTGTACGAAAATAAGAGGATAAGGTGCAGTTCACTTCTTCGAGCGACTTTTTTCTTCGCCCTTTTCAGAGTCAATCAAGTAAAATTCTGTTACAATAATATTTTGGTGATCATTTATAACTATCTCTTGCTCAATGTAGGAAGATTTAAAAGGTATCCGCCTGTCTATCAGACACGTGATGTACTGAAAGCCTAAAGGTTAGCAAGTACTTAATATAGTATCCCTCGCCAACATTTAAGTATCTATAAATTTCAATTTGGTATAGCGCCCAAAGTCGTTAATAACAAGCAATTGCCTTACAAAAATGTTGAAATATTTTTGTCTTATAAAGTTAAACCTACTCAAAATACAATGTGTTCTACTAAAGATAGTGAAAAATCAGCAACACCACTTAACTTGTTTAGGCGTTATGCATTGTTGAAATATACCGCTCTTCTTTGTAATTTTGCTTTAAGATACATACATTATGCGACATTTAGGCGCACTAATTCACGATTTCATGGATACATACAGACAAGAAATTATTCGTTGTTGAAGCTTTAACTATGTATACGACTTTTCATAATTATGGTTAACTCTTACATTATAAGTTAACGTTGGCTTAGAGTTATTAAGGGAAATATACCTCGGAAGTTTCGCTAGTAGATTATTGAACGAACATTTAACAGTTACAATACATATTTAAAAACATTGACAAAAGGCAAATCGCAAACATAATTAGCTCATAAAATCATAAATATACTCTTATGATGCCATTAACGTATACATTTGGAACAGCAATTTGAATATTTTATGTGTCCTGCTTGTATCTTAAGCTGCACTACCAAAGTAACGTATCATTACACTGAATTACATGGGTATGAGAAAAAATACATTCAAGTAAGGCTTAATATGTGGCAAATATGAGTGTTATTTACCAACATTATGCATCTTATACCACGAATTTAAGTTCATTTAATTATCAAGCTTTTCTTGTAAACATTTATGTCAATCAGTTATAGCATGTATTAAACTTATGTCAAAACATAAAACATGCAACTTTACAATAATACTTTTAAACAACAAATATTGTGGTTGTTCCTTTGTAGTAAAACCGTTGACATATAATCAGCATAATCTTATGCACAATATGACTGTACAATCTTCGTAACCATCTGATCAGAAATATGCTTATGGTAACGTATGTATCCCAAATTAAGAATAACGAATCAATTCATTTTCGGGCACCAAAATTCGTGTTCAAGATTGCCATCAAACTGAAGCCGACCATTCTAAATCAAAAGCACAAATACTTAATTATTCAAATTAATTATTCGTAATTTCAAAGGCGGCGCTGATAATCTCGTTCTATTGTATATTTGTAAGGTGTCAGCCCCTATAACAAGTGCTTTTGTCATTGAATCCATGAATCACACAACATTAAACTGTATATAAGAAGAATAAGTGCATATTCAAATTTCAAAAATTAAATGTAATCAAAAGTCACCATGTCGGAACTTTTCCAAAGAATGAAGAAAAGATCATTTTATTTGAGTACAACCACATTCATGAACCAAGCATCAACACAAACCGACAATTCTACATATAAAATCATTCAGAATTAACAGTTCTATTAAGTCTGTCTTTACTGTAAAGACTTTTTCAAATATATTTACAATCTTGTAAAAAATATTTCAAGCCATATCACGGTTGGAACAAAATTGTATGCCCTTTTACTGTAGGAATTTTACCTTAACAATAACCCCAAGTCAACAGTGAGTTATTAGAGAGTTTGAGATTTCAAACTTCGCCTTCCCCTTCAACGTCTCTCATATACATTTTGGGTAAAGCGTCACCGATATGCGTGTATTTTATTTATATCACACGTTGCTACTAAAGTTTTCCATGTAATATCACGTAAGCCTAAGACTTCTCTTTATTACTATGCGAAATAAAAAGCTTAGTTTCAGGATTTCTGCTTATTAAGTTATTTGATTATCCATATATATAATTAGACTAAATTTGATGCGAAACACTATCAATAGATATAAGAATAATGAAGTTTTGTATGGCTAATGATTTTAACTAAATACATTGAATTGAACCTGGAAGTATGAAGTTATCAACTGATTTTGAGAAACTTTGAGATTTTGTTCAAACTTTAACTTCTACGGCATATTTGTGTCCCCAGGCGGTATCGATTTTACCAGATGGGCCTTTTTGTCGTATGAAGTGAAGTTTTGAACGTCCGAAGATGTGATATCACGAAAGTCGAAACTTCATTCTTTTTACATCTACTCTGTCCACATACTCGGCATCAAGGACTGAAATCTGGATGGAGGCACATGGCACGACAGTCATTTTACTTGAAAAATAAATAATTACGCGCGATTATCATTTGGTGGAACATTTTATTTTCACATCCAAATAAAATCAATCTGTTTCTGTCGGACACTTGATACGACAATTGCGTTTTAACTATAAACATAAAATGGTACTAGGAAGACGGAAAATTCTTTTGAAGTATCAGACAATTTCAGATCTATGTTATCATGATGAGAGACGTTTCCTGTTAGCCGTATGGGATAACTCCATTCTTTAAATGTACGGAACCAGAGCCTGGCAGAGGGACATTGTGGGTTAATTCCCCCTTTGATTCTTACATTTTACAAAGAAAGTCGGTCTTGAAACTCGGTGTGACCCTACCCTACCCCCCCCCCCCCCACCCCACCCCATGAAATGGGTGACCGCCTCTTTAATGTTGGTGTCCCTCTAACCAAAATTCCTGGATCCGCAGATGCTTTACTTATAAAATAGTATATTAAAATCATATTGTGCTGTCTTAGAGTTTGGCATTATACAGAGTCATACAGAGTGTCATTATCACGTTGATATGATCATTATAGGTTATTAACTTTGTATGTGGATATATGCACGAGTTCTGCAGCGGTAATATTGCGCGACTTTAGGAGCGCAATATTGTCCGCGAAAGAACGAGTGCACATATCCACATACAAAGTGGATAACCTTTATATTACATATCCACTATCAAATGATTAATTTATATCTAAATTATAGTTCTGTCACGAAAGACAGGAAAAAATACGGAAAAAATTCTCCGAAAACGCAATAAACAAATCAAATTGATGCGCATTAATATTTTCCGCGAAAATGACGTCAACTTGTTGTCGCAACGTGCGCGTGGACGTCACGCGATTCTTTCCATTACAACGTTAAGAAAACATTCCACATCCACAAGTCCAACCCATGACGTAATTATAACTTTCATTTCATTTCAGTCCGATAAATTACTACGTGCCAGTATCTGATAGGTCAGATTAATCAAAGTGTAAAAGTAAACAAAATGTTGCATAAATTACAAGTTAAACAAACACACAATAGCAACAAAAATCTACAGAAACGAGATCCGCAATGGACGGACCGTCAGGGGAGGTAACTAGAGTCACGGATTGGGACTAGTCCGATATGAAAGCATTCAACGTCATGATATGGAAAAATATTGCACGATCGCGGTCCATTGAAACCCAATGGAAAATAATTTTTGGTAATATGTAATAATCATTTTTATTTCCTCTCATATATGATTTACAATCGTGCATTGTATACTGACGTAATTTTATATAAAATCTAAATGTTTGGAGCTCAGTTGCAAGACTAACGAGTTTTTATATTGTTCACATTCTTTTATCGTTTTATTTATTTTTTATTTTTTTTTATTTTTTGGTAATCGCTCTAAAATCCATGCTGTGATTATATTAAATGAAATGTTTTTTTTTATTTAATTTTCATTTTTTCATTTTTAAAACCTCTTGTAAAATTCCTGCCCTTTCGGACAACTGGTATCAAAATGCACGAAAAGAACGATCATAATTACGGATAAATTGAATGGGCGGATTAAAAGAAGTAAGGTTCATTCTAATGTTTGAAATCTCAAGGAATTTTAATCGAACTTCAACTTCATACGTTAACTTCGCAAGAGACGTTGAAGGGGAAGTTGAAGGTTGAAATCTCAAACTCTCTATTATTACTGATATACGCACACATACACCAAAAACATATGTAATCTATGTATTGATACATACGTTTCCGATCACTGTGCTATGGGTACCACGGGTATGCTGTTTCCATTCATTTTGTATTAAAAAAAATGTCAAACATCTATCTTTATGATAAAAATGCCATGACATACGACCAATTCTGTAAACAAAACCCTTTTAACAAGAAATTAATATTAAAGCATATATTATCAGATTTATTTTAAAAATAGAATTTGCATGACGTTTTGAACAAAAAAGTGATGAAAACAAAACTTTTCAGCAAATTAAAACGCCCGAGCGTTTTATCTTGAACCTTGACTTCAAAAAATAAAAGAAGCTTCATGTTGTATAAAAAGGTTTGTCAGTAAGATATCAAGTATATAAGGATACATACGTTACCATGTATCAATAGTTTGTACTGTATTTATGGCGTACTCAATATGTATAACAACATAAATTTAACTGAAACAAAAAAATATAATCACAAATAGTTTTTACTTTAAGGAATATTAAATTAGCTTCCTATATAAACCGAACATTACCAACGGAGCCCGTTGAACATTTTCAGAAAAAGAAAACACGTCTTCAAGGTCAAATGTGCGACTTTACATGTGTGAAATCTGCATCTTATGACGTAGACGATACAAAATGATGACATTGTCAATTAAAACTGAGTGACACTTTCTTGTTTATGTTATTTTAAATAAGACTGGTAACGCTTGTATCGATCATGTATCATTTTGCCATTTCTTATGCCATTTAAATTAAGATGGACCTCTGTTTCAAAATAGATTTACTGAAAATGCATGCACTATTTTGGCGTGAAAACAACTACTCTACTTGCGAGGTATATTTCCCTTAATAACTCTAAGCCAACGTTAACTTATAATATAATGCAAGAGTTAACCATAATTATGAAAAGTCGTATACATAGTTAAAGCTTCAACCACGAATAATTTCTTGTCTGTATGTATCCATAAAATCGTGAATTAGTGCGCCTAAATGTCGCATAACGTATGTATCTTAAAGCAAAATTACAAAGAAGAGCGGTATATTTCAACAATGCATAACGCCTAAACAAGTTAAGTGGTGTTGCTGATTTTTCACTAACTTTAGTAGAACACAACGTATTTTAAGTAGGTTTAACTTTTTAAGACAAAAATATTTCAACATTTTTGTAAGGCAATTGCTTGTTATTAACGACTTTGGGCGCTATACCAAATTGAAATTTATAGATACTTAAATTTTGGCGAGGGATACTATATTAAGTACTTGCTAAACTTTAGGCTTTCAGTACATCACGTGTCTGATAGACAGGCGGATACCTTTTAAATCTTCCTACATTGAGCAAGAGATAGTTATAAATGATCACCAAAATATTATTGTAACAGAATTTTACCTGATTGTCTCTGAAAAGAGCGAAGAAAAAAGTTGCTTGAAGAAGTGAACTGCACCTTATCCTCTTATTTTCGTACGCTGTTCCTTACCATCAGACAAAAAACTGTGTAATTTAAAATTACGACTTTTAATCGGCTCCAGACAAATCATGATAGAAATATATATTGAAATTTTACTTCTTATCAGAAAAATAGCTCACAACTATTTGAATATTAGGGAAAAGACCATTTTTGCTAATCGCACTATTCCTTATCCCGTGTTTTCAGGAGGATTTTCTATCGATTCAAATCCCATGACCAGCATTCCAGACAAATTACAGCACTGTTTCTAAAGTTAAAGGTACCGATAGATAGAAAAAACAGTGGAGCAGGTTGATAGCCATGTGTCATGGTCTAGAAATCTTTGAAAAAGATAAAAAGTAAGAAAAACTCACATTTTCAGTTTTGGCCGCCATTTTGTTTCGGTGGTAAGGAGTAGATCGAATACCCCCCTTGAATAATTGATCTAAAATTTTCACCTACATTAAAAATGGGGCAATATCAATTGATATTAACAATATGCATATTTTAAAGCATGGGTTAAAATAAAATCCAAAGCTGAATATAAAGGTATATGTTGACTTCAGCAGGTATGAGATGCCTAAATTCCTGGTGTGAGTTGACCAAATCAGGGTACAAGCTAACTTAGGTACAAGTTGACAAAGATTTGAGTTGGCCGGCTGCCTGTAAAGACACATGGGCAACTCATAGTTTCATTGGACAAACATTAAAGTGGAAGGGAGACTCATTATTTTATGTGCAAGATATAAAGAGACCCAAGGGTAACAAATCATTCTGTCTGCAAGACATGAAGACACAATGCCAACACAGTTTTTCATTGACATAATGTTCAAGTGCGAATTGTGGAGTGCGGTAGTAAAAGTTGTTATTGTTATGACCAGAAATTCTGACCTGCAAATCGTACATACCAGTGTGCATGAGGTCATTTAGCATATTAATATATTCACTGTCAGGTGTATTGGTACAATTTTTGGTCAGTGTTATAGTAATTAAACAATAGTCATGTTTAGTGTAAGTTTATATCCCTGTAATGAAACTGTCAAGGTGATACTGTAAATTTTCTTGTGATGAAGATTTCAGATTTCACACCCAGTTTTGCGATGTTATGAATTTGCGAGCAGACGACTGTAAAATGGTTGGAAATTGCCATTGATTTCTGTAAACTTCGAGTGAACCAAATTTTCTCAATCTTGTAAAATGTACAGTATTTTCTTATTTTTAATGATTGTCATTATTTCTTGGTTTTTGTTCTACAGCTTTCAATGAATTCATCTGTTCTCTGTAGTGTATTGTTGCCCGGAGGTAGTAGTTTTGGCTATCTGTATATTAATTTATTGCCTCTCAAACCTACAGATTTTACTAGATCAGTAGTTTAGATTTATCAACATGACAATTCCATAAATAGCCATGTTTTTTTACAGTGCAAATGAAAATGTTGCTAATGTTTTGCCTGCATGACAGCCAGTGAATTAGTTGGTGATGTGTTATCAGATGAATAAAATTCTATCATTAGATTTAGATTAGATAGAAAAATAAAGTTCTGAAGTTTTTACATTTAATTTGTTTGTAAAAACTTCTTAAGCTATGCTTGCCCTCACCGATGTAGGTTCGAGCTTCACTCAGGGCGTTGAATTCTTCATGTGAGGAAGCCATCCAGCTGGCTTACAGAAAGTCAGTGGTTCTACCCAGGTGCCCGCTCATGATGAAATAATGCACATAGGGGAACCTGGGGTCTCCCTACACCATCAAAGCTGGAAAGTCAACATATGACCAATAATTGTGTTCGTGCGACCTTAAACCCAACAAAAACAAAAACAAATCTTAGGCAGATTAGCTTAACTATATTATACAAATTCTAAGGTTACGTTGAGAAACATTATAAATTGAAAACATTATATAATTTTGGATGGACAAATTTCTGTATATGCCAGAAAAGCTGATTATGGAAAATGACAGAATTTGAAGATAAATATACATGATTTGATTGATTTCCTTGACTTTGCGTATGAAATGACATGACTTGCGAAAATTTCCCAATACAATTTATAATTATCAGTGAGAAAGCCTGACATACCAAGGTTCAAAATTTGGTTACCTAAGGTCTTAAACTTATTTACCAGGTCAAATCATAGAAAAACATGTTCACACTCTGGAGGCGCATTTTCTACTTCATGGGTACATTGTTTGTCTTACCTATTCTTTTTCTTTTGTCTGAAAATCTCTGTTAATATTTTGACCCCATACTTCCATCAATTCTTTTGCTTAGTCGAACAATTTACTTCAACAGACAGCTCTTGTTATAAACTCTTTTTATCTGAAGAAAAATTATGTTTGATTCAATACTTTTTGAAACAAAATGGATTGTCTGAAATTGTTGTCAAGTATAAGACACAGTGTTGTTGGCTTCTTTAATAGGTTAATATTTGAAGTTGTTAAACAACATAATTATTACTTGAAGTTGTTAAACAACATAATTACTACTCTATTTCAGGAAAGGCTTGCCAAATCACATGGATCTCAATGCGGATTTTGTACACCAGGGATTATCATGTCCATGTATACTTTATTGCGGAATGATCCCCAGCCAACCATTGAACATATGGAAAAGGCTTTTGAAGGTACCTGCTGCTTCGTGCTACATAGTATTGCTTTTATATTAGTCTCTATTATGTTATGGCTATGTTCATCCATTCATTTTTAGCTCGGCTGTTCATAGAATAGTAGAGCTGTTGGACTCGCCCATGCGTCCGCGTCCCGATTTGGTTAAGTTTTTGTATGTAAGCTGGTAACTCAGCAACCACT